>NC_092227.1:32806951-32839451 GCF_036320965.1 Panulirus ornatus | reverse complement strand
ACTTAAATAAGTATACTTATGTATATCTCGCTTTTTAAACCAGGTATTCCCAATCATCAGTCCTTTTTCAGCACATAAATCTACAAGCTCTTCACCATTTCTATTTACAACACTGAACACCCCATGTACACCAATTATTCCCTCAACTGGCACATTACTCACCTTTGCATTCAAATCACCCATCACTATAACCCGGTCTCGTGCATCAAAACCACTAACACACTCATTCAGCTGCTACCAAAACACTTGCCTCTCATGAACTTTCTTCTCATGCCCAGGTGCATATGCACCAATAATCACCCATCTCTCTCTATCAACTTTCATTTTTACCCATATTAATCGAGAATTTACTTTCTTACATTCTATCACATACTCCCACAACTCCTGTTTCAGGAGTACTGCTACTCCTTCCCTTGCTCTTGTCCTCTCACTAACCCCTGACTTTACTCCCAAGACATTCCCAAACCACTCTTCCCCTTTACCCTTGAGCTTCGTTTCACTCAGAGCCAAAACATCCAGGTTCCTTTCCTCAAACATACTGCCTATCTCTCCTTTTTTCACATCTTGGTTACATCCACACACATTTAGGCACCCCAATCTGAGCCTTCGAGGAGGATGAGCACTCCCCGCGTGACTCCTTCTTCTGTTTCCCATTTTAGAAAGTTAAAAAACATACAAGGAGGGGAGGATTTCTTGCCCCCCGCTCCAGTCCCCTGTAGTCGCTTTCTACGACACGCGAGGAATGCGTTGGAAGTATTCTTTTACCCCTATCCCCAGGGATAATATACATATACATACACACACACACACACACACACACACACACACACACACACACACACACACGCACACACACACACACACACACACACACACACACACACACACACACACACACACACACACACACACATATATATACATATGAAATATGTAGGAAACAATTTTGAAAACTGAAACTTTTAGCTTGAAATGAAGAGAAAAAATGAATGTCACATAATGGTTCAACCTCTGGCTATGGAAAAAGGAAATGTTTACTTTATTTACACAAAAGTCAATAGTAGTTCTCATCAATTTAACTTAACCACTGTATCAATAATCTTCAATGTCTAAGCTACATTTTTTCCAATTTCACTATTTTCTTGTCGAAGCACCATGTATGAAAACTATCACTCCAGTAACACAACTATAAACATTTACTTCCCCTTTAAAAAAGTTCTGGGGAAGTCTGTCTCGATACACTGTGGGACACTACCACCTGGCGAGGTTTGTGTTGCAATGGTTTTTGATTCACAAACGTAGTAGCATCACTGGTGGCCAAGGTAGTTCCGTTGGCGATGAATATTTATTTCATTTTCTATTTATTTTGCTTTTCGCTGTCTCCCGCGTTTGCGAGGTAGAGCAAGGAAACAGACGAAAGGAATGGCCCAACCTACCCCCATACACATGTATATACATACACGTCCACACACGCAAATATACATACCTATACATCTCAATGTTCACATATATATACACACACAAACACATACATATATACCCATACACACAGTTCACACTGTCTGCATTTATTCATTCCCATCGCCACCTCCCCACACATCGAATACCATCCCCCTCCCCCCTCATGTGTGCGAGGTAGCGCTAGGAAAAGAAAAAAAAGGCCCAATTAGTTCACACTCAGTCTCTAGCTGTCATGCAATAATGCCCGAAACAACAGCTCCTTTTCCACATCCAAGCCCCACACAAACTTCCATGGTTTACCCCAGACGCTTCACATGCCCTGATTCAATCCACTGACAGCACGTCAAGCCCGGAATACCATATCGATCCAATTCATTCTATTCCTTGCCCGCCTTTCACCGTCCTGCATGTTCAGGCCCCGATCACTCAAAATCTTTTTCACTCCATCTTTCCACCTCCAATTTGGTCTCCCACTTCTCTTCGTTCCGTCCACCTCTGACACATATATCCTCTTGGTCAATCTTTCCTCACTCATTCTCTCCCTGTGCCCAAACCATTTCAAAACACCCTCTTCTGCTCTCTCAACCACGCTCTTTTTATATCCACACATCTCTCTTCCCTTACATTACTTACTCGATCAAACCACCTCACACCACATATTGTCCTCAAACATCTCATTTCCAGCATATCCACCCTCCTGCGCACAACTCTATCCATAGCCCACGCCTCGAAACCGTACAACATTGTTGGAACTACTATTCCTTCAAACATAACCATTTTTTCTTTCGGAGATTATGTTCTCTACTTCCACACAATCTTCAAGGCTCCCAGGATTCTCGCCCCCTCCCCCACCCTATGATTCACTTCCTCTTCCATAGTTCCATCCGCTGCCAGATCCACTCCCAGATATCTAAAACACTTCACTTCCTCCAGTTTTTCTACATTCAAACTTACTTTCCAATTAACTTGACCCTCAACCCTACTGTACCTAATAACCTTGCTCTTATTCACATTTACTCTTAACTTTCTTCTTTCACACACTTCACCAAACTCAGTCACCAGCTTCTGCAGTTTCTCACATGAATCAGCCACCAGCGCTCTATGATCAGCGAACAACAACTGACTCATTTCCCAAGCTCTCTCATCCCCAACAGACTTCATACTTGCCCCTCTTTCCAAAACTCTTACATTCGCCTCCCTAACAACCCCATCCATAAACAAATTGAACAACCATGGAGACATCACACACCCCTGCCGCAAACCTACATTCACTGAGAACCAATCACTTTCCTTTCTTCCTACACGTACACATGCCTTACATCCTCGATAAAAACTTTTCACTGCTTCTAACAACTTGCTTCCCACACCATATATTCTTAATACCTTCCACAGAGCATCTCTATCAACTCTATCATATGCCTTCTCCAGATCCATAAATGCTACATACAAATCCATTTGCTTTTCTAAGTATTTCTCACATACATTCTTCAAAGCAAACACCTGAACCACACACCCTCTACCACTTCTGAAACCACACTGCTCTTCCCCAATCTGATGCTCTGTACATGCCTTCACCCTCTCAATCAATACCCTCCCATATAATTTACCAGGAATACTCAACAAAATTATACCTCTGTAATTTGAGCACTCACTCTTATCCCCTTTGCCCTTGTACAATTGCACTATGCACGCATTCCGCCAATCCTCAGGCACCTCACCATGAGTCATACATACATTAAATAACCTTACCAACCAGTCAATAATACAGTCACCCCCTTTTTTTAGTAGATTCCACTGCAATACCATCCAAACCTGCTGCCTTGCCGGCTTTCATCTTCCGCAAAGCTTTTACTACCTCTTCTCTGTTTACCAAATCATTTTCCCTAACCCTTTAACTTTGCACACCACCTCGACCAAAACACCCTATATCTGCCACTCTTTCATCAAACACATTCATCAAACCTTCAAAATACGCACTCCATCTCCTTTTCACATCACCACTACTTGTTATCACCTACCCATTTGCGCCCTTCACTGGAGTTCCCATTTGCTCCCTTGTCTTACGCACTTTATTTACCTCCTTCCAAAACATCTTTTTATTCTCCCTAAAATTTAATGATACTCTCACCCCAACTCTCTTTTGCCCTCTTTTTCACTTCTTGCACCTTTCTCTTGACCTCCTGTCTCTTTCTTTTATACATCTCCCACTCAATTGCATTCTTTCCCTGCAAAAATCGTCCAAATGCCTCTCTCTTCTCTTTCACTAATAATCTTACTTCTTCATCCCACCACTCACTAACCTTTCTAATAAACCCAACTCCCACGCTTCTCATAGCACAAGCATCTTTTGCGCAATCCATCACTGATTCCCTAAATACATCCCATTCCTCCCCCACTCCCCTTACTTCCATTGTTCTCACCTTTTTCCATTCTGTACTCAGTCTCTCCTGATACTTCCTCACACAAGTCTCCTTCCCAAGCTCAATTATTCTCACCACCCTCTTCACCCAAACATTCACTCTTCTTTTCTGAAAACCCCTACAAATCTTCCCCTTAGCCTCCAAAAGATAATGATCAGACATCCCTCCAGTTGCACCTCTCAGCACATTAACATCCAAAAGTCTCTCTTTCGCGCGCCTGTCAATTAACACGTGATCCAATAACGCTCTCTGGCCATCTATCCTACTTACATACCTACACTTATGTATATCTCGCTTTTTAAACCAGGTACTCACAATTACCAGTCCTTTTTCAGCAAATAAATCTACAAGCTCTTCACCATTTCCATTTACAACACTGAACACCCCGTGTATACCAATTATTCCCTCAACTGCTACATTACTCACCTTTGCATTGAAATCAGCTATCACTATAACCCGGTCTTGTGCATCAAAACCACTAACACACTCATCCAGCTGCTCCCAAAACACTTGCCTCTCATGATCTTTCTTCTCATGCCAAGAGCATATGTACCAAAAATCACCCATCTCTCTTCATCAACTTTCAGTTTTACCAATATTAATCGAGAATTTACTTTCTTATATTCTATCACATACTCCCACAAATCCTGTTTCAGGAGTACTGCTACTCCTTCCCTTGCTCTTGTCCTCTCACTAACCCCTGACTTTACGCCCAAGACATTCCCAAACCACTCCCCCTTTACCCTTGAGCTTCGTTTCACTCAGAACCAAAACTTCCAGGTTCCTTTCCTCAAACATACTAGCTATCTCTCCTTTTTTCACATCTTGGTTACATCCACACACATTTAGACACCCCAGTCTGAGTCTATATATATATATATATAAATATATATATATATATATATATATATATATATATATATATATATATATATATATATATATATATATATATATATATATATATATATATGTATATATATATATATATTTCTCCCCTATCCCTGGGGTAAGGGGCCAGAAACCCTCCCCTTCTTGTATTTTAACTTTCTAAGAGGGGAAACACAAGAAGGAGTCACGCGGGGAGTGCTCATCCTCCTCGAAAGCTCAGATTGGGATGTCTAATGTGTGTGGATGTAACTAATATGAGAAAAAGGAGAGATAGGTAGTATGTTTCAAGGAAGGAAGCTGGATGTTTCGGCTCTGAGTGAAACGAAGCTCAAGGGTAAAGGGGAAGAGTGGTTTGGGAATGTCTTTTGAGTAAAGTTAGGGGTTAGTAAGAGGACAAGAGTAAGGGAAGGAGTAGCACTACTTCTGAAATAGGAGTGGTTGAAGTATGTGATAGAGTGTAAGAAAGTAAACTCTAGATTGATACGGGTAAAATTGAAAGTTGATGGAGAGAGATGGGTGGTTATTGGTGCATATTCACCTGGGAATGAGAAGAAAGATCATGAGAGGCAAGTGTTTTGGGAGCAGCTGAAAGAATGTGTAAGTAGCTTTGATGCACGAGACCGGGTTATAGTGATGGGTGATTTGAATGCAAAGGTGAATAATGTGGCAGTTGAGGGAATAATTGGTATACATGGGGTGTTCAGTGTTGTAAAGGGAAATGGTGAGGAGCTTGTAGATTTATGTACTGAAAAAGGACTGGTGATTGGGAAAACCTTGTTTAAAAAGAGATGTATACAAAAGAATACGTATGTAAGTAGGAGAGATGGCCAAAGAGCGTTATTGGAGTACGTGTTAATTGATAGGCGTGCAAAAGAGAGACTTTTCGATGTTAATATGCTGAGAGGTGCAACTGGAGGGATGTGTGATCATTATCTTGTGGAGGCAAAGGTGAATGTTTGTAGAGGTGTTCAGAAAAGAAGGGAGAATGTTGAGGTGAAGAGAGTGGTGAGAGGAAGTGAGCTTGGGAAGGAGAGTTGTGTGAGGAAGTACCAGGCGAGACTGAGTAAAGAATGAAAAAAGGTAAAAACAAATGAGGTAATGGGAGTGGGGGAGGAATGGGATGTATTTAGAAAAGCAGTGATAGCTTGCGTAAAAGATGCTTGTGCCATGAGAAGCGTGGAAGGTGGGCAGATTAGAAAATGTAATGAGTGGTGGAGTGAAGAAGTAAGATCATTAGTGAAAGAGAAGAAAGAGGCATTAGGACGATTTTTACAGGGAAATAATGCAAACGAGTTAGAGATGTATAAGAGAAAGAGGTAGGACGTCAAGAGAAAGGTGCTAGAGTCTAAAAAGAGGGCCAATGAGTGTTGGGGTGAGAGAGTATCATTAAATTTTAGGGAGAATAAAAAGATTTTTTGGAAGGAGGTAAATAAAGTGCGTAAGACAGGCGAACAAATGGGAACTTCAGTGAAGGGGGCTAATGGGGAAATGATAACAAGTAGTGGTGATGTGAGAAGGAGATGGAGTGAGAATTTTGATTGTTAGTTGAATGTGTTTGATGAGAGAGTGGTAGATATAGGGTGTTTTGGTCGAGGTGGTGTGCAAAGTGAGAGGGCTAGGGAGAATGATTTGGTAAACAGAGAAGAGGTAGTGAAAGCGGAAGATGAAAGCCGTCAAAGCAGCTGGGTTGGATGGTATTGCTGTGGAATTCATTAAAAAATGGGGTGACTGTATTGTTGACTGGTTGGTAAGGTTATTTAATGTATGTATGACTCATGGTGAGGTGCCTGAGGATTGGCAGAATGCCTGAATAGTGAGATTGAACAAATGCAAAGGGGACAAAAATGAGTGCTCAAATTACAGAGGCATAAGTTTGTTGAGTATTCCTGGTAAATTATATTTGAGGGTATTAATTGATAGGGTGAAGGCATGTACAGAGCATCAGATTGGGGAAGAGCAGTGTGGTTTCAGAAGTGGCAGAGGATGTGTGGATCAGGTGTTTGCTTTGAAGAATGTATGTGAAAAATAATCAGAAAAGCAAATGGATTTGTATGTAGCATTTATGGATCTGGAGAAAGCATATGATAGAGTTGATAAAGATGCTCTGTGGAAGGTATTAAGAATATATGGTGTGGGAGGCAAGTTGTTAGAAGCAGTGACAATTTTTTATTGAGAATGTAAGGCATGTTTACGTGTAGGAAGGGAGGAAAGTGATTGGTTCTCAGTGAATGTAGGTTTGCGGCAGGGGTGTGTGATGTCTTCATGGTTGTTCAATTTGTTTATGGATGGGGTTGTTAAGGAGGTGAATGGAAGAGTTTTGGAAAGAGGGGCAAGTATGCAGTCTGTTGTGGATGAGAGAGCTTGGGAAGTGAGTCAGTTGTTGTTCGCTGATGATACAGCGCTGGTGGCTGATTCATGTGAGAAAATGCAGACTGATGACTGAGTTTGGTGAAGTGTGTGAGAGAAGAAAGTTGAGAGTAAATGTGAAGAAGAGCAAGGTTATTAGATACAGTAAGGTTGAGGGCCAAGTCAACTGGGAGGTAAGTTTGAATGGAGAAAAACTGGAAGAAGTGATGTGTTTTAGATATATGTGAGTGGATTTGGCAGCAGATGGAGCCATGGAAGCGGAAGTGAATCATAGGGTGGGGGAGGGGTCGAAAATTCTGGGAGCGTTGAAGAATGTGTGGAAGTCGAGAACATTATCTCGGAAAGCAAAAATTATATGTTTGAAGGAATAGTGGTTCCAACAATGTTGTATGGTTGCGAGGCGAGGGCTGTGGATAGAGTTATGCGCAGGAGGATGGCTGTGCTGGAAACGAGATCTTTGAGGACAATATGTGTATGTGAGGTGGTTTGATCAAGTAAGTAATAATAGACTAAGAGAGATGTGTGGTAATAAAAAGACTCTGGTTGAGAGAGCAGAAGAGGGTGTCTTGAATTGATTCGGTCACATGGAGAGAATGAGTGAGGAACGATTGACCAAGAGGATATATGTTTCAGAGGTGTAGGGAACGACAAGAAGTGGGATACATAATTGAAAGTGGAAAGATGGAGTGAAAAAGATTTTGAGTGATCGGAGCCCGAACATGCAGGAGGGTGAAAGACGTGTAAGAAATACAGTGAATTGGAACGATATGTTATACCGAGGCCGACGTGCTATCAATTGATTGAACCAGGGCATGTGAAGCGTCTGGGGTAAGCCATGGAAAGTTCTGTGGCGCCTGGATATGGAAAGCGTGCTGTGGTGTCGGTGCATTATTACATGAAAGCTAGAGACTAAGTGTCAACGATTGGGGCTTTTGTTGTCTTTTACTAGCACTACCTCGCACACTTGCGGGGGGAGGGGGTTGTTATTACATATGTGGCGGGGTGGCGATGGAAATGAATAAAGGTAGACATTATGAATTATGTACACGTGTATATATGTATATGTCTGTGTGTGTATATATCTGTATACGTTGAGATGTATAGGTATGTATATTTGCGTGTGTGGACATGTATGTATATACATGTGTATTTGGGTAGGTTGGGCCATTCTTTTGTCCCTTTCATTGCGCTACCTCGCTGACGCGGGAGACAGCGACAAAGCAAAATAAAAAAAATGAATATATATATATATATATATATATATATATATATATATATATATATATATATATATATATATATATATATATATATATATATCATGATTTTCATTTGTCACTGTCTTCCGCGTTTGCGAGGAAGCGCAAGGAAAAAGACGAAAGAAATGGCCCCAACCTACTCCCATACACATGTATATACATACACGTCACCACACGCAAATATACATACCCATACATCTCAATGTACACATATATATACACAAACAGACATATACATATATACACATGCACACAATTCACACTGTCTGCCTTTATTCATTCCCATCGCCACATCGCCACACTTGAAATAACATTCCCCTCCCCCCTCATGTGTGCGATGTAGCGCTAGGAAAAGACAACAAAGGCCCCATTCGTTCACACTCAGTCTCTAGCTGTCATGCAATAATGCCCGAAACCACAGCTCCCTTTCCACATCCAGGCCCCACAGAACTTTCCATGGTTTACCCCAGACGCTTCACATGCCCTGATTCAATACATTGACAGCACGGCCACCCCGATATACCAAATCGATCCCATTCACTCAATTCCTTGCACGACTTTCACCCTCCTGCATGTTCAGGCCCCGATCACTCAAAATCTTTTTCACTCCATCTTTCCACCCCCAATTTGGTCTCGCACTTCTCCTCGTTCCCTCCACCTCCGATACATAAATCCTCTTGGTCAATCTTTCCTCACTCATTCTCTCCATGTGCCAAAACCATTTCAAAACACCCTCTTCTGCTCTCTCAACCACGCTCTTCTTATGTCCACAAATCTCTACTACCCTTACATTACTTACTCGACCAAACCACCTCACACCACATATTGTCCTCAAACATCTCACTTCCAGCACATCCACCCTCCATCGCACTACTCTATCCATAGCCCACGCCTCGCAACCATACAACATTGTTTGAACCACTATTCCTTCAAACATACCCATTTTTGCTTTCCGAGATAAAGTTCTCGACTTCCACTTATTCTTCAAGGCTCCAGGGATTTTCGGCCCCTCCCCCACCCTATGATTCACTTTCGCTTCCATGGTTCCATCCTTTGCCAGATCCACTCCCAGATATCTAAACACTTTACTTCCTCCAGTTTTTCTCCATTCAAACTTACCTCCCAATTGACTTGACCCTCAACTCTACTGTACCTAATAACCTTGCTCTTATTCACATTTACTCTTAACTTTCTTCTTTCACACACTTCACCAAACTCAGTCACCAGCTTCTGCAGTTTCTCACATGAATCAGCCCCTAGCGCTGTATTATCAGCGAACAACAACTGACTCACTTCCCAAGCTCTTTCATCCCCAACAGACTGCATACTTGCCCTTCTTTCCAAAATTCTTGCATTCACCTCCCTAACAATCCCATCTATAAACAAATTAAAGAACCATGGAGACATCACACATCCCTGCCGAAATCCTATATTCACTGAGAACCAATCACTTTCCTCTCTTCCTACACGTACACATGCCTTACATCCTCGATAAAAACTTTTCACTGCTTCTAACAACTTGCCTTCCACACTATAAATTCTTAGTACCTTACACAGATCATCTCTATCAACTCTATCATATTCCTTCTCCAGATCCATAAATGCTACATACAAATCCATTTGCTTTTCTAAGTATTTCTCACATTCAATCTTCAAAGCAAACACCTGATCCACACATCTTCTACAACTTCTGAAACCACATTGCTCTTCCGCAATCTGATGCTCTGTACATGCCTTCACCCTCTCAATCAATACCCTCCCATATAATTTACCGGAAATACTCAACAAATTTATACCTCTGTAATCTGAGCACTCACTCTTATCCCCTTTGCTTTTATACTATGGAACTATGCACGCATTCCGCAAATCCTCAGGCACCTCACCATGAATCATACATACATTAAATAACCTTACCAACCTGTCAACAATACAGTCATCCCCTTTTTTGATAAATTCCACTGCAATACCATCAAAACCTGCTGCCTTGCCGGCTTTCATCTTCCGCAAAGCTTTTACTTCCTCTTCTCTGTTCACCAAATCATTTTCCCTAACCCTCTCACTTTGCACACTACCACGACCAAAACACCCTAGATCTTCCACTCTATCATCAAACACATTCAACAAACCTTCAAAATTCTCACTCCAGCTCCTTCTCACATCACCACTACTTGTTATCGCCTCCCCATTAGCCCCCTTCACTGAAGTTCCCATTTGCTCAATTGTCTTACGCACTTTACTTACCTCCTTCCAGAACATCTTTTTATTCTCCCTAAGATTTAATGATACTCTCTCACCCCAACTCTCATTTGCATTCTTTTTCACCTCTTGCACCTTTCTCTTGACCTTCTGTCTCTTTCTTTCATACATCTCCCACTCATTTGAATTTTTTCTCGTCAAAAATCGTCCAAATGCCTCTCTCTTCTCTTTCACTATAAATCTTACTTCTTCATCCCACTACTCACTACCCCTTTTAATCAACCCACCTCACACGCTTCTCATGCCACAAGCATCTTTTGTGGAGGCCATCACAGCTTCTCTAAATGCATCCCATTCCTCCCCCACTCCTCTTACCTTCTTTGTCCTCACCTTTTTCCATTCTGTACTCAGTCTCTCCTGGTACTTCCTCACACAAGTCTCCTTCCCAAGCTCACTTACTCTTACACCCTCTTCCCCCCAACATTTTCTCCTCTTTTCTGAAAACACATACAAATCTTCTCTTTCGCCTACACAAGATAATCATCAGACATTCCTCCAGTTGCACCTCTCAGCACATTAACATCCAAAAGTCTCTCTTTCGCGCGCCTGTCAACTAACACGTAATCCAATAACGCTCTGTGGCATCTCTCCTACTTACATACGTATACTTAAGTATATCTCTCTTTTTAAACCAGGTATCCACAATCACTAGTCATTTTTCAGCACATAAATCTACAAGCTCCTCACCATTTCCATTTACAATACTGGACATCCTATGAATACCAATTATTCCCTCAACTGCCACATTACTCACCTTTGCATTCAAATCACCCATCTCTATAACCCGGTCTTGTGCATCAAAACCACTAACCCACTCATTCAGCTGCTCCCATACATATATATATATATATATATATATATATATATATATATATATATATATATATATATATATATATATATATATATATATATATTTTTTTTTTTTTTTTTATACTTTGTTGCTGTCTCCCGCGTTTGCGAGGTAGCGCAAGGAAACAGACGAAAGAAATGGCCGAACCCCCCCATACACATGTATATACATACGTCCACACACGCAAATATACATACCTACACAGCTTTCCATGGCTTACCCCAGACGCTTGACATGCCTTGATTCAATCCACTGACAGCACGTCAACCCCGGTATACCACATCGCTCCAATTCACTCTATTCCTTGCCCTCCTTTCACCCTCCTGTATGTTCAGGCCCCGATCACACAAAATCTTTTTCACTCCATCTTTCCACCTCCAATTTGGTCTCCCTCTTCTCCTTGTTCCCTCCACCTCCGACACATATATCCTCTTGGTCAATCTTTCCTCACTCATCCTCTCCATGTGCCCAAACCACTTCAAAACACCCTCTTCTGCTCTCTCAACCACGCTCTTTTTATTTCCACACATCTCTCTTACCCTTACGTTACTCACTCGATCAAACGACCTCACACCACACATTGTCCTCAAACATCTCATTTCCAGCACATCCATCCTCCTGTGCACAACTCTATCCATAGCCCACGCCTCGCAACCATACAACATTGTTGGAACCACTATTCCTTCAAACATACCCATTTTTGCTTTCCGAGATAATGTTCTCGACTTCCACACATTCTTCAAGGCTCCCAGAATTTTCGCCTCCTCCCCCACCCTATGATCCACTTCCGCTTCCATGGTTCCATCCGCTGCCAGATCCACTCCCAGATATCTAAAACACTTCACTTCCTCCAGTTTTTCTCCATTCAAACTCACCTCCCAATTGACTTGACCCTCAACCCTACTGTACCTAATAACCTTGCTCTTATTCACATTTACTCTTAACTTCTTTTTATTCTCCATAAAATTTAATGATACTCTCTCACCCCAACTCTCATTTGCCCTTTTTTTCACCTCTTGCAACTTTCTCTTGACCTCCTGTCTCTTTCTTTTATACATCTCCCACTCAATTGCATTTTTTCCCTGCAAAAATCGTCCAAATGTCTCTCTCTTCTCTTTCACTAATACTCTTACTTCTTCATCCCACCACTCACTACCCTTTCTAATCAACCCACCTCCCACTCTTCTCATGCCACAAGCATCTTTTGCGCAATCAATCACTGATTCCCTAAATACATCCTTTTCCTCCCCCACTCCCCTTACTTCCATTGTTCTCACCTTTTTCCATTCTGTACTCAGTCTCTCCTTGTACTTCCTCACACAGGTCTCCTTCTCAAGCTCACTTACTCTCACCACCCTCTTCACCCCAACATTCACTCTTCTTTTCTGAAAACCCATACAAATCTTCACCTTAGCCTCCACAAGATAATGATCAGACATCCCTCCAGTTGCACCTCTCAGCACATTAACATCCAAAAGTCTCTCTTTCGCACGCCTGTCAATTAACACGTAATCCAATAACGCTCTCTGGCCATCTCTCCTACTTACATAAGTATACTTATGTATATCTCGCTTTTTAAACCAGGTATTCCCAATCATCAGTCCTTTTTTAGTACATAAATCTACAAGCTCTTCACCATTTCCATTTACAACACTGAACACCCCATGTATACCAATTATTCCCTTAACTTCCACATTACTCACCTTTGCATTCAAATCACCCATCACTATAACCCGGTCTCGTGCATCAAAACCACTAACACACTCATTCAGCTGCTCCCAAAACAATTGCCTCTCTTGATCTTTCTTCTCATGCCCAGGTGCATATGCACCAATAATCACCGATCTCTCTCCATCAACTTTCAGTTTTACCCATATCAATCGAGAATTTACTTTTTTACACTCTATCACATACTCCCACAACTCCTGTTTCAGGAGTACTGCTACTCCTTCCCTTGCTCTTGTCCTCTTACTAACCCCTGACTTTACTCCCCAGACATTCCCAAACCACTCTTCCCCTTAACCTTGAGCTTCGTTTCACTCAGAGCCAAAACATCCAGGTTCCTTTCCTCAAACATACTACCTATCTCTCCTTTTTTCACATCTTGGTTACATCCACACACATTTAGGCACCCCACTCTGAGCCTTCGAGGAGGATGAGCACTCCCCGCGTGACTCCTTCTGTTTCCCATTTTAGAAAGTTAATACAAGGAGGGGAGGATTTCTGGCCCCCCGCTCCCGTCCCCTCTAGTCGCTTTCTACGACACACGAGGAATACGTGGGAAGTATTCTTTCACCCCTATCCCCAGGGATAATATACATATATATATACATATACACATACACACACACACACATACACATGCACATATGCACACACACACACACATACATATATATACATATGAAAAATATAAGAAACAATTTAGAAAACTGAAACTTTTAGCTTGAAATGAATGAAAAAAATGAATGTCACATAAAGGCTCAACCTCTGGCTATGGAAAAAAGGAAATGTATAATTTATTTACACAAACGTCAATAGCAGTTCTCATCAATTTAACCACTCTATCAATAAACTTCAATGTCTAAGCTACATTTTTCTCCAATTTCACTATTTTCCTTCACATTTTCAATTGTGTCTGAAGGTTCTACTTCAAGAGTGATTGTTTTTCCAGTAAGGGTCTTCACATCTTGGTTACATATATATCTTGGTTATATATATATATATATATATATATATATATATATATATATATATATATATATATATATATATATATATATATATATATATATATATATATATATATATACATATATACATATATATATATATATATATATATATATATATATATATATATATATATATATATATATATATATATATATATATATATATATGTATATATATATATATATATATATATATATATATATATACATATATATATATATATATATATATATATATATATATATATATATATATATATATATATATATATATATATATATATATATATATACATATATACAAGAGCAAGGGAAACAGTAGCACTATTCCTGAAACAGGAGTGTTCAGACAATGTGATAGAGTGTAAGAAAGTACACTCTAGATTGATATAGGTAAAACTAAATATAGGTAAAAAAGTTGTTGGAGAAAGATGAGTGATTCTTGGTGCATATGCACCTGGGCAATGAGAAGAAATATCATGAGAGGCAAGTGTTTTGGGAGCAGCTGAATGAGTGTGCTAGTTATTTTGATGCACGAGACCGGGTTATACTGATGGGTGATTTGAATGCAAAGGTGCGTAATGTGGTAGTTGAGGGAATGATTGGTATATATGTGGTGTTAAGTGTTGTAAATGGAAATGGTGAGGAGCTTGTAGATTGAGGTGCTGAAAAAGGACTGGTGATTGGGAATAACTGGTTTAAAAAGAGAGATATTTATAGGTATACGTACGTAAGTAGGAGAGATGGCCAGAGAGCGTTATTGGAATACGTGTTTATTTATAGGCGCGCAAAAGAGAGACTTTTGGATGTTAATGTGTTTCGAAGTGAAACTGGAGGGATGTCTGATCATTATCTTTTGGAGGCGAAGGTGAAGATCTGCAGAGGTTTTCAAGAAAGAAGAGAGAATGTTGGAGTGAAGAGAGTAGTGAGAGTAAGTGAGCTTGGGAAGGAGACTTGTGTGAGGAAGTACCGGGAGAGACTGAGTACAGAATGGAAAAACGTGAGAACAAAGGACGTAAGGGTGATGGTTTAGAAATGGGATGCATCTAGGGAAGCAGTGATGGCTTGCGCAAAAGCTGCTTGTGGCATGAGAAGCGTGGGAGGTGGGCAATTTACAACGGGTAGTGAGAGGTGGGATGAAGAGGTAAGATTATTAGTGAAAGAGAAGAGAGAGGCATTTGGACCATTTTTTCGAGGAAATAATGCAAATGAGTAGTAGATGTACAAAAGAAAGAGGCAGAAGTTCAAGAGAAAGGTGCAAGAGTTGAAAAGGAGGACAAATGAGAGTTGGGGTGAGGTATATCATTAAATTTTAGGGTGAATGAAAAGATGTTTTGGAAGGAGGCAATAATGTGCGTAAGACAAGGGAACAAATGGGAATTTCAGTGAAGGGGGCAAATGGGGAGGTGATAACAAGTAGTGGTGATGTGAGAAGGATGTGGAGTGAGTATTTTGATGGTTTCTTGAATGTGTTTGATGATACATTGACAGATATAGGTTGTTTTGGTCGAGGTGGTGTGCATAGTGAGAGGGCTATTTAATGCATGCATGATTCATGGTGAGGTACCTGAGGAGTGGCGAAATGCTGGCATAGTGCCATTGTACAAAGGCAAAGGGGACAAAGGTGAGTTCTCAAATTACAGACGTATAAGTTTGTTGAGTATTCCCGGGAAATTATATGGGAGGGTATTGATTGAGAGGGTAAAGGCATGTACAGAGCATCAGATTGGGGGAGAGCAGAGTGGTTTCAGAAGTGGTAGAGGATGTGTGGATCAGGTGTTTCCTTTGAGGAATGTATGTGAGAAATACTTAGAAAAGCAAATGGATTTGTATGTAGCGTTTATGGATCTGGAGAAGGTATATGATAGAGTTGATAGAGATGCTATGTGGAAGGTATTAAGAATATATGGTGTGGGAGGCAAGTTGTTAGAAGCAGCGAAAAGTTTTCAACGAGGATGTAAGGCATGTGTACGTGTAGGAAGAGAGGAAAGTGATTGGTTATCAGTAAATGTAGCTTTCCGGCAGGGGTGTGTTATGTCTTCATGGTTTCTTTAATTTGTTTATGGATGGGGTTGGTAGTGAAGTGATTTTAAGAGTTTTGGAAAGAGGGGCAAGTATGAAGTCTGTTGTGGATGAGAGAGCTTGGGAAGTGAGTCAGTTATCGTTCGCTGATGATGCAGCGCTGGTGGCTGATTCAAGTGAGAAACTGCAGAAGCTGTGAAAGAAGAAAGTTGAGAGTAAATGTGAATAAGAGCAAGGTTAATAGGTACAGTAGGGTTGAGGGTCAAGTCAATTAGGAGATAAGTTTCAATGGAGAAATACTGGTGGAAGTGAAGTGTTTTAGATATCTGGGAGTGGATTTAGCAGCGGATAGCACCATTAAAGCGGAAGTGAATCATAGGGTGGGGGAGGGGGCGAAAATTCGGTGAGCGTTGAAGAATGTGTGGAAGTCAAGAACATTATCTCGGAAAGCAAAAATGGGTATGTTTGAAGTAATAGTGCTTCCAACAATGTTGTATGGTTGCGAGGCGTGGGCTATGGATAGACTTTTGCGCAGGAGGGTGGATGTGCTGGAAATGAGATGTTTGAGGACAATATGTGGTGTGAGGTGGTTTGATCGAGTAAGTTATATAAGGGTAAGAGAGATGTGTTTAAATAAAAAGAGTTTGGCTGAGAGAGCAGAAGAGGGTGTTTTGAAATGGTTCGGTCACATGGAGAGAATGAGAGAGGAAAGATCGGCCATGAGGATATATGTGTCGGAGGTGGAGGGAACGAGAAGTGAGAGACCAAATTGGAGGTGGGAAGATGGAGTGAAAAAGATTTTGAGTGATCGGAACCTGAAGATGTAGGAGGGTGAAAGACGTGCAAGGAATAGAGAGAAATAGAACGATGTGTTATACCGGGGTCGACGTGCTGTCACTGGATTGAACCAGGGCATGTGATGCGTCTGGGGCAAACCATTGAAAGATCTGTGGAGCCTGGATGTGGAAAGAGAGCTGTGGTTTCGGTGCATTATTACATGACAGCTAGAGACTGAGTGTGAACCAATGGGCCATTGTTGTCTTTTCCTAGCGCTACCTCGCAAACCAGAGGGGGAAGGGGGTTGTTATTCCATGTGTGTCGGGTGGCGATGGGAATAAATAAAGGCAGACAGTATGAATTATGTACATGTGTATATATGTATATGTCTGTGTGTATATATATATATATATATATATATATATATATATATATATATATATATATATATATATATATATATATGTACATTGAGATGTATAGGTATGTATATTTGCGTTTGTGGACGTGTATGTATATACATGTGTATGTGGGAGGGTTGGGCCATTCTTTCGTCTGTTTCCTTGCGCTACCCCGCCAACGCGGGAGAGAGCAAAAAAGCAAAATACATAAATAAGAAATTAAAAATAAATATATATACACCTATATCTGGGGATAGGAAGAAAGAATACTTACCACGCATTCATAACGTGTCGTAGAAGGCGACTAAAGGGGACGGGAGCGGGGGGCCAGAAACCCTCCCCCCCTTGTATTTTAACTTTCTAAAAGTGGAAACAGAAGAAGGAGTCACGCGGGGAGTGCTCTTCCTCCTCGAAGGCTCCGATTGGGGCGTCTAAATGTGTGTGGATGTAACCAAGATGAGAATAAAGGAGAGATAGGTAGTATGCTTGTGGAAAGGAACCTGGATGTTTTGGCTCTGAGTGCAACGAAGCTCAAGGGTAAAGGGGAAGAGTGGTTTGGGAATGTCTTTTGAGTAAAGTCAGGGTTTAGTGAGAGGACAAGAGCAAGGGAAGGAGTAGCACTACTTGTGAAATAGGAGTGGTGGGAGTATGTGATAGAGTGTAAAAAAGTAAACTCTAGATTGATATGGGTATAACTGAAAGTTGAAAGAGAGAGATGGGTGATTATTGGCGCATATGCACCTGGGCATGAGAAGAGCAGCTGAATGAATGTGTAAGTAGTTTTGATGCACGAGACCTAGTTTTAGTGATGGGTGATTTGAATGTAAAGGTGATTAATGTGGCAGTTCAGGGAATAATTGGTATACATGGGGTGTTTAGTGTTGTAAATGGAAATGGTGAAGAGCTTGTAGATTTATGTGCTGAAAAATGACTGGTGATTAGGAATGCCTGGTTTATAAAGCGAGATACATTTAAGTATACGTAGGAGAGATGGCCAGAGAGCGTTATTGGATTACATGTTAATTGATAGGCGCGCGAAAGAGAGAATTTTGGATGTTAATGTGCTGAGAGGTGCAACTGGAGGGATGCCTGATCATTATCTTGTGGAGGCGAAGGTGAAGATTTGTTAGGGTTTTCAGAAAAGAAGAGAGAATGTTGGGGTGAAGAGAGCGGTGAGAGTAAGTAAGCTTGGGAAGGAGACTTTTGTGAGTAAGTACCAGGAGAGACTAAGTACAGAATGGAAAAAGGTGAGAACAAAGGAAGTAAGGGGAGTGGGGGAGGAATGGGATGTATTTAGGGAAGCATTGATGGCTTGCGCAAAAGATGATTTTTGCATGAAAAGCGTGGGTGGTGGGAATAGTGCTTCCAACAATGTTGTATGGTTGCGAGGCCTGGGCTATGGATAGACTTGTGCGGTGGTTTGATCGAGTAAGTAATGTAAGGGTAAGAGAGATATGTGGAAATAAAAAGAGTGTGGTTGAGAGAGCAATAGAGTGTGTTTTGAAATTGGTTGGTCACATGAAGAGAATGAGTGAGGAAAGATTGACCAAGAGAATATATGTGTCGGAGGTGGAGGGAACGAAGAGAAGTGAGAGAGCAAATTGGAGGTGGAAAGATGGAGTGACAAAGATTTTGAGTGATCGGTGACTAAAGATGCAGGAGGTTGAAAGAAGTGCAAGGAATAGAGTGAATTGGAACGATATGAAATACCAGGTCGACGTGCTGTCAATGGATTGAACCAGGGCATGTGAAGCATCTGGGGCAAACCATGGAAAGTTCTGTGGGGCCTGGATGTGGAAGGAGAGCTGTGGTTTCGGTGCATTATTACATGACAGCTAGAGACTTAGTGTGAACGAAGGGCCTTTGTTATCTTTTCCTAGCGCTACCTCGCAAACATGAGGGAGGAGGGGGTTGTTATTCCATGTGGTGCGGGAGGCGATGGGAATGAATAAAGGCAGGCAGTATGAATTATGTACAGGTTTATAGATGTATATGTCTGTGTGTGTATATATATGTGTACATTGAGATGTATAGGTATGTATATTTGCGTGTGTGGACGTGTATGTATATACATGTGTATGTGGGTGGGTTGGGCTATTCTTTCGTCTGTTTCCTTGCGCTACCCCGCCAACGCGGGAGACAGCGACAAAGCAAAAAAAATAAATAGATAAATAAAATGTATATGTACACCTATATCTGGGGACAGAGAAGAAAGAATATTTACCAAGCATTCATAACGTGTCGTAGAAGGCGACTAAAGGGGTCGGGAGCGTGGGGCAAGAAATCCTCCCCTCCTTGTATTTTAAATTTCTAAAAGGGGAAACAGAAGGAGTCATGCGGGGAGTGTTCTTCCTCCTCGAAGATTCAGATTGGGGTGTCTAAATGTGTCTGGATGTAACCAAGATGAGAATAAAGGAGAGATAGGTAGTATGTTGAGGAAAAGGAACATGGATGTTTTGGCTCTGAGTGAAACGAAGCTCAAGGGTTAAGGGGAAGAGTGGTTTGGGAATGTCTTTTGAGTAAAGTCAGGGTTTAGTGAGAGGACAAGAGCAAGGGAAGGAGTTAGCACTACTCTGTGAAATAGGAGTGGTGGGAGTATGTGATAGAGTGTAAAAAGTAAACTCTAGATTGATATGGGTATAACTGAAAGTTGAAAGAGAGAGATGGGTGATTATTGGCGCATATGCACCTGGGCATGAGAAGAGCAGCTGAATGAATGTGTAAGTAGTTTTGATGCACGAGACCTAGTTTTTAGTGATGGGTGTTTTGAATGTAAGGTGATTAATGTGGCAGTTCAGGGAATAATTGGTTATACATGGGGTGTTTAGTGTTGTAAATGGAAATGGTGAAGAGCTTGTCGATTTATGTGCTGAAAAATGATGGTGATTAGGAAGCCTGGTTTATTAAAGCGAGATACATTTAAGTATACGTAGGAGAGATGGCCAGAGAGCGTTATTGGATTACATGTTAATTGATAGGCGCGCGAAAGAGAGAATTTTGGATGTTAATGTGCTGAGAGGTGCAACTGGAGGGATGCCTGATCATTATCTTGTGGAGGCGAAGGTGAAGATTTGTTAGGGTTTTCAGAAAAGAAGAGAGAATGTTGGGGTGAAGAGAGCGGTGAGAGTAAGTAAGCTTGGGAAGGAGACTTTTGTGAGTAAGTACCAGGAGAGACTAAGTACAGAATGGAAAAAGGTGAGAACAAAGGAAGTAAGGGGAGTGGGGGAGGAATGGGATGTATTTAGGGAAGCATTGATGGCTTGCGCAAAAGATGATTTTTGCATGAAAAGCGTGGGTGGTGGGAATAGTGCTTCCAACAATGTTGTATGGTTGCGAGGCCTGGGCTATGGATAGACTTGTGCGGTGGTTTGATCGAGTAAGTAATGTAAGGGTAAGAGAGATATGTGGAAATAAAAAGAGTGTGGTTGAGAGAGCAATAGAGTGTGTTTTGAAATTGGTTGGTCACATGAAGAGAATGAGTGAGGAAAGATTGACCAAGAGAATATATGTGTCGGAGGTGGAGGGAACGAAGAGAAGTGAGAGAGCAAATTGGAGGTGGAAAGATGGAGTGACAAAGATTTTGAGTGATCGGTGACTAAAGATGCAGGAGGTTGAAAGAAGTGCAAGGAATAGAGTGAATTGGAACGATATGAAATACCAGGTCGACGTGCTGTCAATGGATTGAACCAGGGCATGTGAAGCATCTGGGGCAAACCATGGAAAGTTCTGTGGGGCCTGGATGTGGAAGGAGAGCTGTGGTTTCGGTGCATTATTACATGACAGCTAGAGACTTAGTGTGAACGAAGGGCCTTTGTTATCTTTTCCTAGCGCTACCTCGCAAACATGAGGGAGGAGGGGGTTGTTATTCCATGTGGTGCGGGAGGCGATGGGAATGAATAAAGGCAGGCAGTATGAATTATGTACAGGTTTATAGATGTATATGTCTGTGTGTGTATATATATGTGTACATTGAGATGTATAGGTATGTATATTTGCGTGTGTGGACGTGTATGTATATACATGTGTATGTGGGTGGGTTGGGCTATTCTTTCGTCTGTTTCCTTGCGCTACCCCGCCAACGCGGGAGACAGCGACAAAGCAAAAAAAATAAATAGATAAATAAAATGTATATGTACACCTATATCTGGGGACAGAGAAGAAAGAATATTTACCAAGCATTCATAACGTGTCGTAGAAGGCGACTAAAGGGGTCGGGAGCGTGGGGCAAGAAATCCTCCCCTCCTTGTATTTTAAATTTCTAAAAGGGGAAACAGAAGGAGTCATGCGGGGAGTGTTCTTCCTCCTCGAAGATTCAGATTGGGGTGTCTAAATGTGTCTGGATGTAACCAAGATGAGATAAAAGGAGAGATAGGTAGTATGTTTGAGGAAAAGAACATGGATGTTTTGGCTCTGAGTGAAACGAAGCTCAAGGGTTTAGGGGAAGAGTGGTTTGGGAATGTCTTGGGAGTAAAGTCAGGGGTTAGTGAGAGGACAAGCGCAAGGGAAGGGGTATTACTACTCCTGAAACATCGGTTGTTGGAGTATGTGATAAAGTGTAAGAAAGTAAATTATAGATTGATATGGGTAAAACTGAAAGTTGATGGAGACAAGAGGGTGATTATTGATGCATATGCTCTGGGCATGAGAAGAAAGATCATGAGAGGCAAGTGTTTTGGGAGCAGTCGAATGAGTATGTTAGTGGTTTTGATGCACAAGAACGGGTTATAGTGATGGGTGATTTCAATGCAAAGGTGAGTAATGTGGCAGTTGAGGGAATAATTGGGATATATGGGGTGTTCAGTGTTGTAAATGGAAATGGTGAAGATCTTGTAGATTTATGTGCTGAAAAATGACTGGTGATTGGGAATACCTGGTTTAAAAAGCGAGACATACACAAGTATACGTATGTAAGTAGGAGAGATAGCCAGAGAGCGTTATTGGATTACGTGTTAATTGATAGGCGCGCGAAAGAGAGATTTTTGGATGTTAATGTGCTGAGAGGTGCAACTGGAGGGATGTCTGATCATTATCTTGTGGAGGCGAAGGTGAAGATTTGTTAGGGTTTTCAGAAAAGAAGAGAGAATGTTGTGGTGAAGAGAGTGGTAAGAGTAAGTAAACTTGGGAAGGAGACTTTTGTGAGGAAGTACCAGGAGAGACTGAGTACAGAAATGAAAAAAGGGAGAACAATGGAGGTAAGGGGAGTGGGGGAGGAATGGGATGTATTTAGGGAAGCAGTGATGGCTTCCGCAAAAGATGTTTTTTGCATGAGAAGCGTGGGTGGTGGGCTGATTAGAAAGGGTAGTGAGTGGTGGGATGAAGAAGTAAGATTATTAGTGAAAGAGAAGAGTGAGGCATTTGGACGATTTTTGTAGGCAAAAAATATAATTGAGTGGGATATGTATAAAAAAAAAAAAAGAGGTAGGAGGTCAAGAAATAGGTGCAAGAGGTGAAAAAGGGGGCACATGAGAGTTGGGTTGAGGGAGTATCATTAAATCTTAGATAGAATAAAAAGATGTTTTGGAAGGAGGTAAATAGATTGAGTAAGACAATGGAGCAAATGGGAACTTCACTGAAGGGGGCTAATGGGAAGGTGATAACAAGTAGTGGTGATGTGAGGAGATTGAGTGAGTATTTTGTAGGTTTGTTAAATGTGTTTGATGATAGAGTGGCAAGTATAGGGTGTTTTGGTCGAGGTGGTGTGCAAAGTGAGAGGGTTAGGGAAAATGATTTGGTAAGCACAGAAGAGATTGTAAAAGCTTTCCGGAAGATGAAAGCCTGCAAGGCATCAGGTTTGGATGGTATTGCATAGGAAATTATTAAAAAAGAGGTTGCGTGTATGGTTGACTGGTTGGAAAGTTATTTAATGTATGTATGATTCATGGTGACATGCCTGATTATTGACGGAATGTTTGCATAGTGCCATTGTACAAAGGCAAAGGAGATAAGAGTTAGTGCTCAAATTACAGAGGTATAAGTTCGATGAGTATTCCTGGTAAACTATATGGGAAGGTATTGATGGAGAGAGTGAAGGCATGTACATAGCATCAGATTGGGGTTTCAGTGTGGTTTCGGATGTGGTAGAGGATGTGTGGATCAGGTGTTTGCTTTGAAGAATGTATGTGAGAAATACTTAGAAAAGCAAATGGATTTGTATGTAGCATTTATGGATCTCTAGAAGGCATATGATAGAGTTGATAGAGGTGCTCTGTCGTAGGTATTAGAAATATATGGTGTGGAAGGCAAGTTATTAGAAGCAGTGAAAAGTTTTTATCGAGGATGTAAGGCATGTGTACGTGTAGGAGAGGAAAGTGATTGGTTCTTAGTGAATGTAGGTTTGCGGCATGGGTGTATGATGTCTCCATGGTTGTTTAATTAGTTTTTGGTTGGGTTGTTAGGGAGGTGAATGAAAGAGTTTTGGAAAGAGCGGCAAGTATGAAGTCTGCTGGGGATGAGAGAGCTTGGGAAGTGAGTCAGTTGTTGTTCGCTGATGATACAGCGCTGGTGGCTGATTCATATAAGAAACTGCAGAAGCTGGTGACTGAGTTTAGTAAAGTGTGTAAAAGAAGAAAGTTGAGATTAAATGTGAATAAGGGGAATGTTATTAGGTACAGTAGGGTTGAGGGTCAAGTCAATTAGGAAGGCAAGTTTGAATGAAGGAAAAACTGCAGAAAGTAAAGTGTTTTAGATATCTTGGAGTGGATCTGGTAGCGGATGGAACCATGGAAGCGGAAGTGGATCATAGGGTGGAGGTTGGGCCGAAAGTTTTGGGAACCTTGAAGAATGTTTGCAAGTCGAGAAAGTTACCTCGGTAATCAAATATGGGTATGTTTGAAGGAATAGTGGTTCGAACAATGTTGTATGGTTGCGAGGCGTGGGCTACGGATAGAGTTGTGCGCAGGAGGGTGGATGTTCTGGAAATGAGATGGTTTAGGACAATATGTGGTGTGAGGTGGTTTGATCGAGTAAGTAATGTAAGGGTAAGAGAGATGTGTGGAAATAAAGAGAGTGTGGTTGAGAGAGCAGAAGAGAGTGTTTTGAAATGGTTTGGTCACATGGAGAAAATGAGTGAGAAAAGATTGGCCAACAGGATATATATGTCATAGGTGGAGGGAACGAGAAGTGGGAGACCAAGTTGGAGGGGGAAAGATGGATTGAAAAATATTTTGAGTAATCGAGGCCTGAACATGCAGGAGGGTGAAAGGTGTACAAGGAAAAGAGTGAATTAGAACGATGTGGTATACCGGGGTCGACGTGCTGTCAATAGATTGAACCAGGGCATGTGAAGCGTCTGGGATAAACTTTGGAAAGTTCTGTGGGGCCTGGATGTGGAAAGAGAGCTGTGGTTTCGGCGCATTATTACATGACAGCTAGAGACAGAGTGTGGACGAATCGGGCCTTTGTTGTCTTTTCCTAGCACTACCTTGCACACGAGAGGGGGTTTGGGGTTGTTATTCCATGTGTAGCGAGGTGGTAATGGGAGTAAATAAACGCAGACAGTATGAATTATGTAAATGTGTATATATGTATATGTCAGTTTGTGTATATATATGTATACATATAGATTTATATGAATCTATATTTTCCTGTGTGGAAGTGTATGTATATACATGTGTATGTGGGTGGGTTGGGCCATTCTTTTGTCTGTTTCTTTCCGCTACCTCGCTAACGCGGGAGACTGCGACAAAGCAAAATAAATAAATAAATGAATATATATATAAAAGAAGAAAGTTGAGATTAAATGTGAATAAGGGGAATGTTATTAGGTACAGTAGGGTTGAGGGTCAAGTCAATTAGGAAGGCAAGTTTGAATGAAGGAAAAACTGCAGAAAGTAAAGTGTTTTAGATATCTTGGAGTGGATCTGGTAGCGGATGGAACCATGGAAGCGGAAGTGGATCATAGGGTGGAGGTTGGGCCGAAAGTTTTGGGAACCTTGAAGAATGTTTGCAAGTCGAGAAAGTTACCTCGGTAATCAAATATGGGTATGTTTGAAGGAATAGTGGTTCCAACAATGTTGTATGGTTGCGAGGCGTGGGCTATGGATAGAGTTGTGCGCAGGAGGATGGATGTGCTGGAAATGAGATGTTTGAGGACAATGTGTGGTGTGAGGTGGTTTGATCGAGTAAGTAACGTAAGGGTAAGAGAGATGTGTGGAAATAAAAAGAGCGTGGTTGAGAGAGCAGAAGAGGGTGTTTTGAAATGGTTTGGGCACATGGAGAGAATGAGTGAGGAAAGATTGACCAAGAGGATATATGTGTCGGAGGTGGAGGGAACGAGGAGAAGAGGGAGACCAAATTGGAGGTGGAAAGATGGAGTGAAAAAGATTTTGTGTGATCGGGGCCTGAACATGCAGGAGGGTGAAAGGAGGGCAAGGAATAGAGTGAATTGGAGCGATGTGGTATACAGGGGTTGACGTGCTGTCAGTGGATTGAATCAAGGCATGTGAAGCGTCTGGGGTAAACCATGGAAAGCTGTGTAGGTATGTATATTTGCGTGTGTGGACGTGTGTATGTACGTGTGTATGGGGGTTGGGCCATTTCTTTCGTCTGTTTCCTCGCGCTACCTCGCAAACGCGGGAGACAGCGACAAAGTATAAAAAAAAAAAAAAGAAAATATATATATATATATATATATATATATATATATATATATATATATATATATATATATATATATATATGTGTGTGTGTGTGTGCGGGTGTGTGTGTGTGTGTGTGTGTGTGTGTGTGTATATATATGTATATTATCCCTGGGGATAGGGGTGAAAGAATACTTCCCACGTATTCCTCGCGTGTCGTAGAAAGCGACTAGAGGGGACGGGAGCGGGGGGCCGGAAATCCTCCCCTCCTTGTATTAACTTTCTAAAATGGGAAACAGAAGAAGGAGTCACGCGGGGAGTGCTCATCCTCCTCGAAGGCTCAGAGTGGGGTGCCTAAATGTGTGTGGATGTAACCAAGATGTGAAAAAGGAGAGATAGGTAGTATGTTTGAGGAAAGGAACCTGGATGTTTTGGCTCTGAGTGAAACGAAGCTCAAGGGTAAAGGGGAAGAGTGGTTTGGAAATGTCTGGGGAGTGAAGTCAGGGGTTAGTGAGAGGACAAGAGCAAGGGAAGGAGTAGCAATACTCCTGAAACAGGAGTTGTGGGAGTATGTCATAAAATGTAAGAAAGTAAATTCTCGATTAATATGGGTAAAATTGAAAGTTGATGGAGAGAGGTGGGTGATTATTGGTGCATATGCACCTGGGCATGAGAAGAAAGATCATGAGAGGCAAGTGTTTTGGGAGCAGCTAAATGAGTGTGTTAGCGGTTTTGATGCACGAGACCGGGTTATAGTGATGGGTGATTTGAATGCAAAGGTGAGTAATGTGGCAGTTGAGGGAATAATTGGTATGCATGGGGTGTTCAGTGTTGTAAATGGAAATGGTGAAGAGCTTGTAGATTTATGTGCTGAAAAAGGACTGATGATTGGGAATACCTGGTTTAAAAAGCGAGATATACATAAGTATACTTATGTAAGTAGGAGAGATGGCCAGAGAGCGTTATTGGATTACGTGTTAATGGACAGGCGTGCGAAAGAGAGACTTTTGGATGTCAATGTGCTGAGAGGTGCAACTGGAGGGATGTCTGATCATTATCTTGTGGAGGCTAAGGTGAAGATTAGTATGGGTTTTCAGAAAAGAAGAGTGAGTGTTGGGGTGAAGAAGGTGGTGAGAGTAAGTGAGCTTGGGAAGGAGACCTGTGTGAAGAAGTATCAGGAGAGACTGTGTACAGAATGGAAAAAGGTGAGAACAATGGAAGTAAGGGGAGTGGGGGAGGAATGGGATGTATTTAGGGAATCAGTGATGGATTGCGCAAAAGATGCTTGTGGCATGAGAAGAGTGGGAGGTGGGCTGTTTAGAAAGGGTAGTGAGTGGTGGGATGAAGAAGTAAGAGTATTAGTGAAAGAGAAGAGAGAGGCATTTGGACGATTTTTGCAGGGAAAAAATGCAATTGAGTGGGAGAAGTATAAAAGAAAGAGACAGGAGGTCAAGAGAAAGGTGCAAGAGGTGAAAAAAAGGGCAAATGAGAGTTGGGGTGAGAGACTATCAGTAAATTTTAGGGAGAATAAAAAGATGTTCTGGAAGGAGGTAAATAGGGTGCGTAAGACAAGGGAGCAAATGGGAACTTCAGTGAAGGGCGTAAATGGGGAGGTGATAACAAGTAGTGGTGATGTGAGAAGGAGATGGAATGAGTATTTTGAAGGTTTGCTGAATGTGTCTGATGACAGAGTGGCAGATATAGGGTGTTTGGGTCGAGGTGGGGTGCAAAGTGAGAGGGTTAGGGAAAATGATTTGGTAAACAGAGAAGAGGTAGTAAAAGCTTTGCGGAAGATGAAAGACGGCAAGGCAGCAGGTTTGGATGGTATTGCAGTGGAATTTATTAAAAAAGGGGGTGACTGTATTGTTGACTGGTTGGTAAGGTTATTTAATGTATGTATGACTCATGGTGAGGTGCCTGAGGATTGGCGGAATGCGTGCATAGTGCCATTATACAAAGGCAAAGGGGATAAGAGTAAGTGCTCAAATTACAGAGGTATAAGTTTGTTGAGTATTCCTGGTAAATTATATGGGAGGGTATTGATTGAGAGGGTGAAAGCATGTACAGAGCATCAGATTGGGGAAGAGCAGTGTGGTTTCAGAAGTGGTAGAGGATGTGTGGATCAGGTGTTTGCTTTGAAGAATGTATGTGAGAAATACTTAGAAAAGCAAATGGATTTGTATGTAGCATTTATGGATCTGGAGAAGGCATATGATAGAGTTGATAGAGAGGCTCTGTGGAAGGTATTAAGAATATATGGTGTGGGAGGCAAGTTGTTAGAAGCAGTGAAAAGTTTTTATCGAGGATGTAAGGCATGTGTACGTGTAGGAAGAGAGGAAAGTGATTGGTTCTCAGTGAATGTAGGTTTGCGGCAGGGGTGTGTGATGTCTCCATGGTTGTTTAATTTGTTTATGGATGGGGTTGCTAGGGAGGTAAATGCAAGGGTTTTGGAAAGAGGGGCAAGTATGAAGTCTGTTGGGGATGAGAGAGCTTGGGAAGTGAGTCAGTTGTTGTTCGCTGATGATACAGCGCTGGTGGCGGATTCATGTGAGAAACTGCAGAAGCTGGTGACGGAGTTTGGTAAAGTGTGTGGAAGAAGAAAGTTAAGAGTAAATGTGAATAAGAGCAAGGTTATTAGGTACAGTAGGGTTGAGGGTCAAGTCAATTGGGAGGTGAGTTTGAATGGTGAAAAACTGGAGGAAGTGAAGTGTTTTAGATATCTGGGAGTGGATCTGTCAGCGGATGGAACCATGGAAGCGGAAGTGGATCATAGGGTGGGGGAGGGGGCGAAAATTTTGGGAGCCTTGAAAAATGTGTGGAAGTCGAGAACATTATCCCGGAAAGCAAAAATGGGTATGTTTGAAGGAATAGTAGTTCCAACAATGTTGTATGGTTGCGAGGCGTGGGCTATGGATAGAGTTGTGCGCAGGAGGATGAATGTGCTGGAAATGAGATGTTTGAGGACAATGTGTGGTGTGAGGTGGTTTGATCGAGTAAGTAACGTAAGGGTGAGAGAGATGTGTGGAAATAAAAAGAGCGTGGTTGAGAGAGCAGAAGAGGGTGTTTTGAAATGGTTTGGGCACATGGAGAGAATGAGTGAGGAAAGATTGACCAAGAGGATATATGTGTCGGAGGTGGAGGGAACGAGGAGAAGAGGGAGACCAAATTGGAGGTGGAAAGATGGAGTGAAAAGGATTTTGTGTGATCGGGGCCTGAACATGCAGGAGGGTGAAAGGAGGGCAAGGAATAGAGTGAAGTGGAGCGATGTGGTATACAGGGGTTGACGTGCTGTCAGTGGATTGAATCAAGGCATGTGAAGCGTCCGGGGTAAACCATGGAAAGCTGTGTAGGTATGTATATTTGCGTGTGTGGACGTGTGTATGTACATGTGTATGGGGGGGGGGGGGGGGTGGGGCCATTTCTTTCGTCTGTTTCCTTGCGCTACCTCGCTAACGCGGGAGACAGCGACAAAGTAAAAAAAAAAAAAAAAAAAAAAAAAAAAAAATATATATATATATATATATATATATATATATATATATATATATATATATATATATACATATATATATGTATATATATATACATATATATATGTATATATATATATTTTTTTTTTTTCAAACTATTCGCCATTTCCCGCGTTAGCGAGGTAGCGTTAAGAACAGAGAACTGGGCCATTGAGGGAATATCCTCACCTGGCCCCCTTCTCTGTTCCTTCTTTTGGAAAAAAAAAAAAAAAAAAAAAAAAAAATTGAGAGGGGAGGATTTCCAGCCCCCCGCTCCCTTCCCTTTTAGTCGCCTTCTACGACACGCAGGGAATACGTGGGAAGTATTCTTTGTCCCCTATCCCCAGGGCATATATATATATATATATATATATATATATATATATATATATATATATATATATATATATATATATATATATATATATATATATATATATATATATATATATATATATATATATATATATATATATATATATATATATATATATATATATATATATATATATATATATATATATATATATATATATATATATATATATATATATATATATATATATATATATATATATATACATATATATATATATATATATATATATATATATATATATATATATATATATATATATATATATATATATATATATATATATATATATATATATATATATATATATATATATACATAGTTTGAATGGAGAAAAACTGGAGGAAGTGAAGTGTTTTAGATATCTGGGAGTGGATCTGGCAGCGGATGGAACCATGGAAGCGGAGGTGGATCATAGGGTGGGGGAGGGGGCGAAAATCCTGGGGGCCTTGAAGAATGTGTGGAAGTCGAAAACATTATCTCGGAAAGCAAAAATGGGTATGTTTGAAGGAATAGTGGTTCCAACAATGTTGTATGGTTGCGAGGCGTGGGCTATGGATAGAGTTGTGCGCAGGAGGATGGATGTGCTGGAAATGAGATGTTTGAGGACAATGTGTGGTGTGAGGTGGTTTGATCGAGTGAGCAACGTAAGGGTAAGAGAGATGTGTGGAAATAAAAAGAGCGTGGTTGAGAGAGCAGAAGAGGGTGTTTTGAAGTGGTTTGGGCATATGGAGTGGATGAGTGAGGAAAGATTGACCAAGAGGATATATGTGTCGGAGGTGGAGGGAACAAGGAGAAGAGGGAGACCAAATTGGAGGTGGAAAGATGGAGTGAAAAAGATTTTGTGTGATCGGGGCCTGAACATGCAGGGGGGTGAAAGGAGGGCAAGGAATAGAGTGAATTGGAGCGATGTGGTATACCGGTGTTGACGTGCTGTCAGTGGATTGAATCAAGGCATGTGAAGCGTCTGGGGCAAACCATGGAAAGCTGTGTATGTATGTATATTTGAGTGTGTGGGCGTATGTATATACATGTGTATTGGGGGGGGGGGGGTTGGGCCATTTCTTTCGTCTGTTTCCTTGCGCTACCTCGCAAACGCGGGAGACAGCGACAAAGTATAATAAATAAAATATAAAATATATATATATACATATATATATATATATATATATGGATAATGGGGAGGTGATAACAAGTAGTGGTGATGTGAGAAGGAGATGGAATGAGTATTTTGAAGGTTTGTTGAATGTGTTTGATGATAGAGTGGCAGATATAGGGTGTTTTGGTCGAGGTGGTGTGCAAAGTGAGAGGGTTAGGGAAAATGATTTCGTAAACAGAGAAGAGGTAGTAAAAGCGTTGCGGAAGGTGAAAGCCGGCAAGGCAGTAGGTTTGGATGGTATTGTAGTGGAATTCGTTAAAAAAGGGGATGACTGTATTGTTGAGTGGTTGGTAAGATTATTTAATGTATGTATGATTCACGGTGAGGTGCCTGAGGATTGGCGGAATGCTTGCATAGTGCCATTGTATAAAGGCAAATAAGAGTGAGTGCTCAAATTACGGAGGTATAAGTTTGTTGAATATTCCTGGTAAATCATATGGGAGGGTATTGATTGAGAGGGTGAAGGCATGTACAGAGCATCAGATTGGGGAAGAGCAGTGTGGTTTCAGAAGTGGTAGAGGATATGTGGATCAGGTGTTTGCTTTGAAGAATGTATGTGAGAAATGCTTAGAAAAGCAAATGGATTTGTATGTAGCATTTATGGATCTGGAGAATGCATAAAATAGAGTTGATAGATATGCTCTGTGGAAGATACTAAGAATATATGGTGTGGCAGCAAGTTGTTAGAAGCAGTAAAAAGTTTTTATCGCGAATGTAAGGCATGTGTACGTGTAGGAAGAGAGGAAAATAATTGGTTGTCAGTGTATGTAGGTTTGCGGCAGGGGTATGTGATGTCTCCATGGTTGTTCAATTTGTTTATGGATGGGGTGTTAGGGAGGTGAATGCAAGAGTTTTGGAAAGGGAGGCAAGTATGCAGTCTGTTGTGGATGAGAGAGCTTGGTAAGTGAGTCAGTTGTTGTTCGCTGATGATACAGCGCTGGTGGCTGATTCATGTGAGAAACTGCAGAAGGTGGTGACTGAGTTTGGTAGAGTGTGTGAAAGAAGAAAGTTGAGAGTAAATGTGAATAAGAGCAAGTTTATTAGGTAGATTAGGATTGAGGGTTAAGTCAATTGGGAGGTGAGTTTGAATGGAGAAAAACTGAAGGAAGTGAAGTGTTTTAGATATCTTTGATTGGATCTGGCAGCGGATGGAACCATGGAAGTGGAAGTAAATCGTAGGGTGGGGGATGGGGCGAAAATCCTGGGAGCCTTGAAGAATGTGTGCAAGTCAAGAACATTATCTCGGAAAGCAAACATGGTTATGTTTGAAGAAATAGTGGTTCCAACAATGTTGCATGGTTGCGAGGCGTGGGCTATGGATAGAGTTGTGCGCAGGAGGGTTCATGTGCTGGAAATGAGATGTCTGAGGACAATATGTGGTGTGAGGTGGTTTGATCTGGTAAGTAATATAAGGGTAAGAGAGATGTGTGGAAATAAG
>NC_092227.1:32744451-32801951 GCF_036320965.1 Panulirus ornatus | reverse complement strand
CTATCATCAAACACATTCAACAAACCTTCAAAATACTCACTCCATCTCCTTCTCACATCACCACTACTTGTTATCACCTCCCCATTTGCGCCCTTCACTGAAGTTCCCATTTGCTCCCTTGTCTTACGCACTTTATTTACCTCCTTCCAGAACATCTTTTTATTCTCCATAAAATTTAATGATACTCTCTCACCCCAACTCTCATTTGCCCTTTTTTTCACCTCTTGCACCTTTCTCTTGACCTCCTGTCTCTTTCTTTTATACATCTCCCACTCAATTGCATTTTTTCCCTGCAAAAATCGTCCAAATGCCTCTCTCTTCTCTTTCACTAATACTCTTACTTCTTCATCCCACCACTCACTACCCTTTCTAATCAACCCACCTCCCACTCTTCTCATGCCACAAGCATCTTTTGCGCAATCCATCACTGATTCCCTAAATGCATCCCATTCCTCCCCCACTCCCCTTACTTCCATTGTTCTCACCTTTTTCCATTCTGTACTCAGTCTCTCCTGGTACTTCCTCACACAGGTCTCCTTCTCAAGCTCACTTACTCTCACCACCCTCTTCACCCCAACATTCACTCTTCTTTTCTGAAAACCCATACAAATCTTCACCTTAGCCTCCACAAGATAATGATCAGACATCCCTCCAGTTGCACCTCTCAGCACATTAACATCCAAAAGTCTCTCTTTCGCACGCCTGTCAATTAACACGTAATCCAATAACGCTCTCTGGCCATCTCTCCTACTTACATAAGTATACTTATGTATATCTCGCTTTTTAAACCAGGTATTCCCAATCATCAGTCCTTTTTCAGGACATAAATCTACAAGCTCTTCACCATTTCCATTTACAACACTGAACACCCCATGTATACCAGTTAATCCCTCAACTGCCACATTACTCACCTTTGCATTCAAATCACCCATCACTATGACCCGGTCTCGTGCATCAAAACCACTAACACACTCATTCAGCTGCTCCCAAAACACTTGCCTCTCTTGATCTTTCTTCTCATGCCCAGGTGCATATTCACCAATAATCACCCACCTCTCTCCATCAACTTTCAGTTTTACCCATATTAATCGAGAATTTACTTTCTAACACTCTATCACATACTCCCACAACTCCTGTTTCAGGAGTATTGCTACTCCTTCCCTTGCTCTTGTCCTCTCACTAACCCCTGACTTTACTTCCCAGACATTCCCAAACCACTCTTCCCCTTTACCCTTGAGCTTCGTTTCACTCAGAGCCAAAACATCCAGGTTCCTTTCCTCAAACATACTACCTATCTCTCCTTTTTTCACATCTTGGTTACATCCACACAAATTTAGGCACCCCACTCTGAGCCTTCGAGGAGGATGAGCACTCCCCGCGTGACTCCTTCTTCTGTTTCCCATTTTAGAAAGTTAATACAAGGAGGGTAGGATTTCTGGCCCCCCGCTCCCGTTCCCTCTAGTCGCTTTCTACGACACGCGAGGAATACGTGGGAAGTATTCTTTCACCCCTATACCCAGGGATAATATACATATATATATACATATACACATACACACACATACACATACATACGCACATATACACACACACACACATACATATATATACATATGAGAAATATAAAAACAATTTAGAAAACTGAAACTTCTAGCTTGAAATGAATGAAAAAAGAAAAAAAATGAATGTCACATAATGGTTCAACCTCTGGCTATGGAAAAAAGGAAATGTATAATTTATTTACACAAACGTCAATAGCAGTTCTCATCAATTTAACCACTGTATCAATAAGCTTCAATGTCTAAGCTACATTTTTCTCCAATTTCACTATTTTCCTTCACATTTTCAATTGTGTCTGAAGGTTCTACTTCAAGAGTGATTGTTTTTCCAGTAAGGGTCTTCACATCTTGGTTACATCCACACACATTTAGGCACTCCACTCTGAGCCTTCGAGGAGGATGCTTTACTTGTGGTGCTGACTTCCCTCTTTAAATTTGATCGCCGTTTCCCGCGTCTGTGGGTGATGACCTGCTAGACTCCTACTTTCGCACCCTTCATGAGCGACCACCTGCTTCTCCTCGCTGGATGAGTCTTGCTGTAGCTCCTGCACCATGCCGCCTTCCCACCATACTACAGCAACTCTGACTGAGGACGGTGTGGCAAGCGGCCGTGATGAACGGCGATAACATCGGCTCCCTCGTCTTCCTCCCCAAATTCTTCTTGCTCCAGCTCCCCTTCTTCCTCCTTCTCCTCCTCCTCTAACTCCTCCTCCTCCTCCTCTTCCTCCTCGGGGAGGCGTGTGGGCCTAGCCTGCTTCCTGCGAGACATGCGTCTACCCCGCACTACCACAGTAACTGTTAGGCTCGAGCGGCGGCGGAGGCCAGACTCGGCACCATGGGCAGCGCGCGGCGGGGGGTGCAGTCGCCGGTCTCCTCTAGGGCTCCGTATAGTGCTGGTGAGCTGCTCTCATCGAAGTCCGGAGGGGCGACATCGCTGCTATTACTACTGCTGCCCATGGCCCTGAAGGTGGACTGTTCTTTGACGTCGTTCCCAGGACCAACGCCTGAACACGCTGGGCAGAAGAGCTGAGGATCTCGACAGGAAAAATGTCTCACTTCCTTGAAAGTCTTCTCTTTAATGATATATCTCGCCAGGAGGTGAAAGACTCGCCATTCTCCCGCCCCATAGACGTTTTCTTAGTGACTCGCTAGGCTCTGTCTCCTGATACTCTTGATGGCTCACTACATTGTTCGTAAGGCCTCCAGCAACAACAACCTCTCACTGCTACAGTCCAATGTCTATATATATATATATATATATATATATATATATATATATATATATATATATATATATATATATATATATATATATATATATATATATATATATATATATATATATAAATATATATATATATATATATATATATATATATATATATATATATATATATATATATATATATATATATATATATATATATATATATATATATATATATATAGAGAGAGAGAGAGAGAGAGAGAGAGAGAGAGAGAGAGATAATATATATATATATATATATATTTTTTTTTTATACTTTGTCGCTGTCTCCCGCGTTTGCGAGGTAGCGCAAGGAAACAGACGAAAGAAATGGCCCAACCCCCCCCCATACACATGTATATACATACGTCCACACACGCAAATATACATACCTACACAGCTTTCCATGGTTTACCAAAGACGCTTCACATGCCTTGATTCAATCCACTGACAGCACGTCAACACCGGTATACCACATCGCTCCAATTCACTCTATTCCTTGCCCTCCTTTCACCCTCCTGCATGTTCAGGCCCCGATCACACAAAATCTTTTTCATTCCATCTTTCCACCTCCAATTTGGTCTCCCTCTTCTCCTTGCTCCCTCCACCTCCGACACATATATCCTCTTGGTCAATCTTTCCTCACTCATCCTCTCCATGTGCCCAAACCACTTCAAAACACCCTCTTCTGCTCTCTCAACCACGCTCTTTTTATTTCCACACATCTCTCTTACCCTTACGTTACTCACACAATCAAACCACCTCACACCACACATTGTCCTCAAACATCTCATTTCCAGCACATCAATCCTGCGCACAACTCTATCCATAGCCCACGCCTCGCAACCATACAACATTGTTGGAACCACTATTCCTTCAAACATACCCATTTTTGCTTTCCGAGATAATGTTCTCGACTTCCACACATTCTTCAAGGCCCCAAGAATTTTCGCCCCCTCCCCCTCCCTATGATCCACTTCCGCTTCCATGGTTCCATCCGCTGCCAGATCCACTCCCAGATATCTAAATATATATATATATATATATTATCCCTGGGGATAAAGGGTGAAAGAATACTTCCCACGCATTCCTCACGTGTCGTAGAAGGCGACTAGAGGGGACGGGAGCGGGGGGGCAGAAATCCTCCCCTCCTTGTATTTTAACTTTCTAAAAAATGGGAAACAGAAGGAGTCACGCGGGGAGTGCTCATCCTCCTCGCAGACTCAGATTAGGGTGTCTAAATGTGTGTGGATGTAACCAAGATGTGAAAAAAGGAGAGATAGGTTGTATGCTTGAGGAAAGAAACCTGGATGTTTTGGCTCTGAGTGAAACGAAGCTCAAGGGTAAAGGGGAAGAGTGGTTTGGGAATGTCTTGGGAGTAAAGTCAGGGGTTAGTGAGAGGACAAGAGCAAGGGAAGGAGTAGCAGTACTCCTGAAACAGGAGTTGTGGGAGTATGTGATAGAATGTAAGAAAGTAAATTCTCGATTGATATGGGTAAAACTGAAAGCTGATGGAGAGAGATGGGTGATTATTGGTGCATATGCACCTGGCCATGAGAAGAAAGGTCATGAGAGGCAAGTGTTTTGGGAGCAGCTGAATGAGTGTGTTAGTGGTTTTGATGCACGAGACCGGGTTATAGTGATGGGTGATTTGAATGCAAAGGTGAGTAATGTGGCATTTGAGGGAATAATTGGTATACATGGGATGTTCAGTGTTGTAAATGAAAATGATGAAGAGCTTGTAGATTTATGTGCTGAAAAAGAAGTGGTGATTGGGAATACCTGGTTTAAAAAGCGAGATATACATAAGTATACGTATGTAAGTAGGAGAGATGGCCAGAGAGCGTTATTGGATTACGTGTTAATTGACAGGCGCGCGAAAGAGAGACTTTTAGATGTTAGTGTGCTGAGAGGTGCAACTGGAGGGATGTCTGATCATTATCTTGTGGAGGCTATGGTGAAGATTTGTATGGGTTTTCAGAAAAGAAGAATGAATATTGAGGTGAAGAGAGTGGTGAGAGTAAGTGAGCTTGGGAAGGGAACTTGTGTGAGGAAGTACCAGGAGAGACTGAGTACAGAATGGAAAAAGGTGAGAACAATGGAAGTAAGGGGAATGGGGGAGGAATGCGATGTATTTAGGGAATCAGTGATGGAGTGCGCAAAAGATGCTTGTGGCATGAGAAGCGTGGGAGGAGGGTTGATTAGAGAGGGTAGTGAGTAGTGGGATGAAGATGTAAGATTATTAGTGAAAGCGAAGAGAGAGGCATTTGGACGATTTTTGCAGGGAAAAAATGCAATTGAGTGGGAGATGTATATAAGAAAGACGCAGGAGGTCAAGATAGAAGGTGCAAGAGGTGAAAAAGAGGGCAAATGAGAGTTTGGGTAAGAGAGTATCATTAAATTTTAGGTAGAATAAAAAGATGTTCTAGAAGGAGGTATATGAAGTGCGTAAGACAAGGGAGCAAATGGGAACTTTAGTGAAGGGGGATAATGTGGAGGTGATAACAAGTAGTGGTGATGTGAGAAGGAGATGGAGTGAATATTTTGAAGGTTTGTTGAATGTGTTTGATGATAGAGTGGCAGCTATAGGGTGTTTTGGTCGAGGTGGTGTGCAAAGTGAGAGGGTTAGGGAAAATGATTTGGTAAACAGAGAAGAGGTAGTAAAAGCTTTGCGGAAGATGAAAGCCGGCAAGGCAGCAGGTTTGGATGGTATTGCTGTGGAATCTATTAAAAAATGGAATGACTGTATTGTTGACTGGTTGGTAAGGTTATTTAATGTATGTATGACTCACGGTTAGGTGCCTGAGGATTGGCGGAATGCGTTCATAGTGCCATTATACAAAGGCAAAGGGGATAAGAATGAGTGCTCAAATTACAGAGGTATAAGTTTGTTGAGTATTCCTGGTAAATTATATGGGAGGGTATTGATTGAGAGGGTGATGTCGTGTACCGAGCATCAGATTGGGGAGTAGCAGTGTGGTTTCAGAAGTGGTAGAGGATGTGTGGATCAGGTGTTTGCTTTGAAGAATGTATGTGAGAAAATTTTTAGAAAAGCAAATGGATTTGTATGTAGCATTTATGGATCTGGAGAAGGCATATGATAGAGTTGATAGAGATGCTCTGTGGAAGTTATTAAGAATATATGGTGTAGGAGGCAAGTTGTTAGAAGCAGTGAAAAGTTTTTATCGAGGATGTAAGGCATGTGTACGTGTAGGAAGAGAGGAAAGTGATTGGTTCTCAGTAAATGTAGGTTTGCGGCAAGAGTGTGTGATGTCTCCATGGTTGTTTAATTTGTTTATGGATGGGGTTGTTAGGGAGGTGAATGCAAGAGTTTTGGAAAGAGGGGCAAGTATGAAGTCTGTTGTGGATGAGAGAGCTTGGGAAGTGAGTCAGTTGTTGTTCGCTGATGATACAGCGCCGGTGGCTGAGTCTTGTGAGAAACTGCAGAAGCTGGTGACTGAGTTTGGTAAAGTTTGTGAAAGAAGAAAGTTAAGAGTAAATGTAAGTAAGAGCAAGGTTATTAGGTACAGTAGGGTTGAGGGTCAAATCAACTGGGAGGTAAGTTTGAATGGAGAAAAACTGGAGGAAGTAAAGTGTTTTAGATATCTGGGAGTGGATCTGGAAGCGGATGGAACCATGGAAGCGGAAGTGAATCATAGGGTGTGGGAGGGGGTGAAAATCCTGGGAGCCTTGAAGAATGTGTTGAAGTCGAGAACATTATCTCGGAAAGCAAAAATGGGTATGTTTGAAGGAATAGTGGTTCGAACAACGTTTTATGGTTGCGAGGCGTGGGCTATGGATAGAGTTGTGCGCAGGAGGGTGGATATGCTGGAAATGAGATGTTTGAGGACAATTTGTGGTGTGAGATGGTTTGATCGAGTAAGTAATGTAAGGGTAAGAGAGATGTGTGGAAATAAAAAGAGTGTGGTTGAGAGAGCAGAAGAGGGTGTTTTGTAATGGTTTGGGCACATGGAGAGAATGAGTGAGGAAAGATTGACCAAGAGGATATATGTGTCGGAGGTGGAGGGAACGAGGAGAAGTGGGAGACCAAATTGGAGGTGGAAAGATGGAGTGAAAAAGATTTTGAGTGATCGGGGCCTGAACATGCAGGAGGGTGAAAGGCGGGCAAGGAATAGAGTGAATTGGATCGATATAGTATATCGGGTTGCCGTGCCGTCATTGGATTGAATCAGGGCATGTGAAGGGTCTTGGGTAAACCACGGAAAGTTGTGTGTGGCCTGGATGTGGAAAGGGAGCTGTGGTTTCGGGCATTATTGCATGACAGCTAGAGACTGAGTGTGAACGAATGGGGCCTTTGTTGTCTTTTCCTAGTGCTGCTTCGGACATATGAGAGGGGGGAGGGGGATGGTATTCCATATGTGGCGAAGTGGCGATGGGAATGAATAAAGACAGACAGTGTGAATTGTGTGTATATGTATATATGTATGTGTCTGTGTGTGTATATATATGTGTATATTGAGATGAATAGGTATGTATATTTGCGTGTGTGGACGTGTATGTATATACATGTGTATGGGGGGGGGGGGGGGGGCATTTCTTTCGTCTGTTTCTTTGCGCTACCTCGCAAACGCGGAAGACAGCGACAAAGCAAAATAAAAAAAAAAAAATAATAATAATAATAATAATAATATATATATATATATATATATATATATATATATATATATATATATATATATATATATATATATATATATATATATATAAATATATATATATATATATATATATATATATATATATATATATATATATATATATATATATATATATATATATATATATATATATATATATATATATATATATATATATATATATATATATACATTTTTTTTTTTTTTTTTTTTTTTATAATTTGTCGCTGTCTCCCGCGTTTGCGAGGTAGCGCAAGGAAACAGACGAAAGAAATGGCCCAACCCCCCCCCCATACACATGTACATACACACGTCCACACACGCAAATATACATACCTACACAGCTTTCCATGGTTTACCCCAGACGCTTCACATGCCTTGATTCAATCCACTGACAGCACGTCAACCCCTGTATACCACATGACTCCAATTCAACCCTCCTGCATGCTCAGGCCCCGATCACACAAAATCTTTTTCACTCCATCTTTCCACCTCCAATTTGGTCTCCCTCTTCTCCTCGTTCCCTCCACCTCCGACACATATATCCTCTTGGTCAATCTCTCCTCACTCATTCTCTCCATGTGCCCAAACCATTTCAAAACACCCTCTTCTGCTCTCTCAACCACGCTCTTTTTATTTCCACACATCTCTCTTACCCTTACGTTACTTACTCGATCAAACCACCTCACACCACACATTGTCCTCAAACATCTCATTTCCAGCACATCCATCCTCCTGCGCACATCTCTATCCATAGCCCACGCCTCGCAACCATACAACATTGTTGGAACCACTATTCCCTCAAACATACCCATTTTTGCTTTCCGAGATAATGTTCTCGACTTCCACACATTTTTCAAGGCTCCCAAAATTTTCGCCCCCTCCCCCACCCTATGATCCACTTCCGCTTCCATGGTTCCATCCGCTGACAGATCCACTCCCAGATATCTAAAACACTTCACTTCCTCCAGTTTTTCTCCATTCAAACTCACCTCCCAATTGACTTGACCCTCACCCCTACTGTACCTAATAACCTTGCTCTTATTCACATTTACTCTCAACTTTCTTCTTCCACACACTTTACCAAACTCAGTCACCAGCTTCTGCAGTTTCTCACATGAATCAGTTTCTCACATGAATATATATAAAAATATATATATATATATATATATATATATATATATATATATATATATATATATATATATATATATATATATATATATATGTACATATATATATATATATATATATATATATATATATATATATATATATATATATATATATATATATATATATATATATATATATATATATATATATATTTTTATATATATATATATATATATATATATATATATATATATATATATATATATATATATATATATATATATATATATATATATATATATATATATATATATATATATATATATATATATATATATATATACATTTCCTTTAAACTATCCGCCATTTCCCGCATTAGCGAGGTAGCGTTAAGAACAGAGGACTGGGCCTTTGTGGAATATGCTCACCTGACCCCAATCTGTTCTTTCTTTTGGAAAATTAAAAAAAAATGAAAAAAAAATGAGAGGGGAGGATTTCCAGCCTCCCGCTCCCTCCCCTTTTAGTCGCCTTCTACGACACGCAGGGAATACGTGGTAAGTATTCTCCATCCCCTATCCCCAGGGAATATATATATATATCAGATTGGGGAAGAGCAGTGTGGTTTCAGAAGTGGTAGAGGATGTGTGGATCAGGTGTTTGCTTTGAAGAATGTATGTGAGAAATACTTAGAAAAGTAAATGGATTTGTATGTAGCATTTAGGATCTGGAGTAGGCATATGGTAGATTTGATAGAGATGCTCTGTGGAAGGTATTAAGAATATATGGTGTGGGAGGCAAGTTGTTAGAAGCAGTGAAAAGTTTTTATCGAGGATGTAAGGCAAGTGTACGTGTAGGAAGAGAGGAAAGTGATTGGTTCTCAGTGAATGTAGGTTTGCGGCAGGGGTGTGTGATGTCTCCATGGTTGTTTAATTTGTTTATGGATGGGGTTGTTTGGGAGGTAAATGCAAGAGTTTTGAAAAGAGGGGCAAGTATGAAGGCTGTTGGGGGTGAGAGAGCTTGGGAAGTGAGTCAGTTGTTGTTCGCTGATGATACAGCGCTGGTGGCTGATTCATGTGAGAAACTGCAGAAGCTGGTGACTGAGTTTGGTAAAGTGTGTGAAAGAAGAAAGTTAAGAGTAAATGTTAATAAGAGCAAGGTTATTTGGTACAGTAGGGTTGAGGGTCAAGTCAATTGGGAGGTAAGTTTGAATGGAGCAAAACTGGAGGAAGTGAAGTGTTTTAGGTATCTGGGAGTGGATCTGTCAGCGGATGGAACCATGGAAGCGGAAGTGGATCATAGGGTGGGGGAGGGGGCGAAAATCCTGGGAGCCTTGAAGAATGTGTTGAAGTCGAGAACATTATCTCGGAAAGCAAAAATGGGTATGTTTGAAGGGATAGTGGTTCCAACAATGTTGTATGGTTGCGAGTCGTGGGCTATGGATAGAGTTGTGCCCAGGAGGATGGATGTGCTGGAAATGAGATGTTTGAGGACAATGTGTGGTTTGAGGTGGTTTGATCGAGTAAGTAACGTAAGGGTAAGAGAGATGTGTGGAAATAAAAAGAGAGTGGTTGAGAGAGCATTAGAGGTTGTTTTGAAATGGTTTGGGCACATGGAGAGAATGAGTGAGGAAAAATTGGCTAAGAGGATATATGTGTCAGAGGTGGAGGGAACGAGAAGTGGGAGACCAAATTGGAGGTGGAAAGATGGAGTGAAAAAGATTTTGTGTGATTGGGGCCTGAACATGCAGGAGGGTGAAAGGAGGGCAAGGAATAGAGTAAATTGGATCGATGTGATATACCGGGGTTGACGTGCTGTCGGTGGATTGAATCAGGGCATGTGAAGTGTCTGGGGTAAACCATGGAAAGCTGTGTAGGTATGTATATTTGCGTGTGTGGACGTATGTATATACATGTGTATGGGGGTGGGTTGGGCCATTTCTTTCGTCTGTTTCCTTGCGCTACCTCGCAAACGCGGGAGACAGCGACAAAGCAAAAAAAACAAACAATATATATATATATATATATATATATATATATATATATATATATATATATTTTTTTTTTTTTTTATACTTTTATATATATATATATATATATATATATATATATATATATATATATATATTTTTTTTTTTTTTTTTTTTTTTTTTTATACTTTGTCGCTGTCTCCCGCGTTTGCGAGGTAGCGCAAGGAAACAGACGAAAGAAATGGCCCAACCCCCCCCATACACATGTACATACACACGTCCACACACACAAATATACATACCTACACAGCTTTCCATGGTTTACCCCGGACGCTTCACATGCCTTGATTCAATCCACTGACAGCACGTCAACCCCTGTATACCACATCGCTCCAATTCACTCTATTCCTTGCCCTCCTTTCACCCTCCTGCATGTTCAGGCCCCGATCACACAAAATCTTTTTCACTCCATCTTTCCACCTCCAATTTGGTCTCCCTCTTCTCCTCGTTCCCTCCACCTCCGACACATATATCCTCTTGGTCAATCTTTCCTCACTCATTCTCTCCATGTGCCCAAACCATTTTAAAACACCCTCTTCTGCTCTCTCAACCACGCTCTTTTTATTTCCACACATCTCTCTTACCCTTACGTTACTTACTCGATCAAACCACCTCACACCACACATTATCCTCAGACATCTCATTTCCAGCACATCCATCCTCCTGCGCACAACTCTATCCATAGCCCACGCCTCGCAACCATACAACATTGTTGGAACTACTATTCCTTCAAACATACCCATTTTTGCTTTCCGGGATAATGTTCTCGACTTCCACACATTTTTCAAGGCTCCCAAAATTTTCGCCCCCTCCCCCACCCTATGATCCACTTCCGCTTCCATGGTTCCATCCGCTGACAGATCCACTCCCAGATATCTAAAACACTTCACTTCCTCCAGTTTTTCACCATACAAACTCACCTCCCAATTGACTTGGCCCTCAACCCTACTGTACCTAATAACCTTGCTCTTATTCACATTTACTCTTAACTTTCTTCTTCCACACACTTTACCAAACTCAGTCACCAGCTTCTGCAGTTTCTCACATGAATCCGCCACCAGCGCTGTATCATCAGCGAACAACAACTGACTCACTTCCCAAGCTCTCTCATCCCCAACAGACTTCATACTTGCCCCTCTTTCCAAGACTCTTGCATTTACCTCCCTAACAACCCCATCCATAAACAAATTAAACAACCATGGAGACATCACACACCCCTGCCGCAAACCTACATTCACTGAGAACCAATCACTTTCCTCTCTTCCTACACGTACACATGCCTTACATCCTCGCTAAAAACTTTTCACTGCTTCTAACAACTTGCCTCCCACACCATATATTCTTAATACCTTCCACAGAGCATCTCTATCAACTCTATCATATGCCTTCTCCAGATCCGTAGCATTTATGGATATATATATATATATATATATATATATATATATATATATATATATATATATATATATATATATATATATATATATTATCCCTGGGGATAGGTGAGAAAGAATACTTCCCACGTATTTCCTGCGTGTCGTAGAAGGCGACTAAAAGGGGAGGGAGCGGGTGGCTGGAAATCCTCCCCTTTCTTCTTTTTTAATTTTCCAAAAGAAGGAACAGAGAAGGGGGTCAGGTGTGGATATTCCCTCTAAGGCCCAGTTCTCTGTTCTTATGAGTCCAAGGGGAAAATGAAACACGAAAAGTTCCCAAGTACACTTTCGTGTAATAATCATATCATCAGGGGAGACACAAGAGAGGAATATAACAGTTAGTTGATATATATCGAAGAAACGAAGCTAGGACGCCATTTGGTAAACATGTAATTGTCCAAAACATAAAACGAGCGTTCATAAACTTATCATCTTACAAATCTTATCAACAATAAAGTTATCTAATTTGTACATACCATCACTAATATTAAGATTATAATTCTCTGTGTATTTAATAATAGAAGATTCAATGATATTTCTCTTGGTAATAGAGTTAGAGTTAAAAACTGAGATGGCGTTACTCCAGTCAATACAATGATCATAGTTTTTAACATGATTAAACAAGGCATTTGATTCTTGTCCCGTTCTTATACTATATTTATGTTGCTTAAGTCTAACAGAAAGATCCTTACCAGTCTGACCAACATAAAATTTATCACAGTTTCCACAAGGAACTTTATAGATGCAACCAAGAGAATTTTCTGGTGAATTCCTGATTAAGATATTCTTTATAGTATTATTGTTGCTAAAGGCAACATTTACATTAAAGGATTTAAGCAACATGGGAAGCAAAGTGAAATAATTATTAAAAGGAAGAAATAAAAGATTATTGGTGTCAATGGTAGGTTTGGGCTCAACTCTATAAAATGATTTCTTTGCTAACTTAAGGGATTTATCAATGAAAGATCTAGGGTACTTTAACTTAGATCCAATAGATTATATCTTCTGAAACTCATCATCAATAAACTCTGAACTGCAAATACGTAATGCCCTTAGGAACATAGATTGAAATGATGATAATTTAACTCTGTCATGTTGAGATGAGTAATAATGAATATATGAGCAAACATTGGTGGGTTTTCTGTATTTGCTAAACTTAAACTTGTTTCCTTGTCATTGGATTATGCAATCTAAAAATGGTAACATACCATTACTTTCATTTTCTACAGTAAATTTGATGGAAGTTACTAAATTGTTAAGCAATGGGAGAAATATTTGTAAATTTTCATTTGTTGGCCAAACACAAAGAACATCATCTACATACCTAAACCAAATAGCATTAGATGGTAAGATATCCTTTAGTACTTTTGTTTCAAAAAATTCAATATTAAGATTACTTAGTACAGGTGAAAGAGGGTTACCAATTGCCATACCAAATTTTTGAGCATAATAATCTCCATTAAATTGAAATACACAGTCTTTTATACACAATTTTATCAGTTCAATGAAATTAGACTTTGAAACAGGTAATTGAATATCATCCAAGACATCAAATAAATATGCTAAAAGGTCATCAACTGGAACTTTAGTGATAAGTGAGGATACATCAAAGCTTACTAGTTGGAAATCAAAATTAATATTGATATTGTTTAGCTTGTTGACTAAATCTACATTGTTCATGATATTAGAATTTGATACTTTACCCACTAAAGGGCTTGATAAGGAAACTAACCATTTTGATAATTTATATGTGATGGAGCCTACTGAACTCACTTATTATGCTCACAAATTTGGTATGGTAATGGGTAACCCTCTTTCACATGTGCTAAGTCATCTTTATATGGAATTTTTTGAAACACAATTACTAAAGGATATCTTACCTATAATGCAATATGGTTTAGGTATGTAGATGATGTTCTTTGTGTTCGGCCAACAAATGAAAATTTACAAATATTTCACCCCTTACTTAACAATTTAGTGCCTTCCATCAAATTTACTGTAGAAAATGAAAGTAATGGTATGTTACCATTTTTAGATTGGATGATCCATAGACAAGGAAACAAGTTTAAGTTTAGCATGTACAGAAAACCCACCAATGTTTGCTCATATATTCATTATTACTCATGTCAACATGACAGAGTTAAATTATCATCATTTCAATCTATGTTCCTAAGGGCATTACGTATTTACAGTCCAGAGTTTATTGATGATGAGTTTCAGAAGATATATTCTATTGGATCTAAGTTAAAGCACCCTAGATCTTTCATTGATAAATCCCTTAAGTTAGCAAAGAAATCATTTTATAGAGTTGAGCCCAAACCTCCAATTGACACCAAGAATCTTTTAGTTCTCTCTTTTAATAATAATTTCACTTTGCTTCTCATGTTGCTTAAATCCTTTAATGTAAATGTTGCCTTTAGCAACAATAATGCTATAAAGAATATCTTAATCAGGAATTCACCAGAAAATTCTCTTGGTTGCATCTATAAAGTTCCTTGTGGAAACTGTGATAAATCTTATGTTGGTCAGACTGGTAAGGATCTTTCTGTTAGACTTAAGCAACATAAATATAGTATAAGAACGGGACAAGAATCAAATGCCTTGTTTAATCATGTTAAAATCTATGATCATTGCACTGACTGGAGTAACGCCATCTCAGTTGTTAACTCTAACTCTATTACCAAGAGAAATATCATTGAATCTTTTATTATTTGATACACAAAGAATTATAATCTTAATATTAGTGATGGTCTGTACAAATTAGATAACTTTATTGTTGATAAGATTTGTAAAATGATAAGTTTATGAACGCTCATTGTATGATTTAGACAATTACATGTTTACCAAATGGCGTCCTAGCTTCGTCTCTTCGATGTATATCAGTTGACTGTTATATTCCTCTCTTGTGTCTCCCCTGATGATGTGATTATTACACGAAAGTGCACTTGGGAACTTTTCGTGTTTTATTTTCCCCGTGGACTAAAAATCTTGATCACGCGCAAAATTGTGATCCTTTACAATATAAATATATATATATATATATATATATATATATATATATATATATATATATATATATATATATATATATATATATATATATATATTTTTTTTTTTTTTTTTTTTTTTTTTTTTTTTTTTTTGCCGCTGTCTCCCGCGTTTCCGAGGTAGCGCAAGGAAACACACGAAAGAAATGGCACAACCCACCCCCATACACATGTATATACATACGTCCACACACGCAAATATACATACCTACACAGCTTTCCATGGTTTACCCCAGACGCTACACATGCCCCGATTCAATCCACTGACAGCACGTCAACCCCGGTATACCACATCGCTCCAATTCACTCTATTCCTTGCCCTCCTTTCACCCTCCTGCATGTTCAGGCCCCGATCACACAAAATCTTTTTCATTCCATCTTTCCACCTCCAATTTGGTCTCCCTCTTCTCCTCGTTCCCTCCACCTCCGACACATATATCCTCTTGGTCAACCTTTCCTCACTCATTCTCTCCATGTGCCCAAACCATTTCAAAACACCCTCTTCTGCTCTCTCAACCACGCTCTTTTTATTTCCACACATCTCTCTTACCCTTACGTTACTTACTCCATCAAACCACCTCACACCACACATTGTCCTCAAACATCTCATTTCCAGCACATCCATCCTCCTGCGCACAACTCTATCCATAGCCCACGCCTCGCAACCATACAACATTGTTGGAACCACTATTCCTTCAAACATACCCATTTTTGCTTTCCGAGATAATGTTCTCGACTTCCACACATTCTTCAAGGCCCCCAGAATTTTCGCCCCCTCCCCCACCCTATGATCCACTTCCGCTTCCATGGTTCCATCCGCTGCCAGATCCACTCCCAGATATCTAAAACACTTCACTTCCTCCAGTTTTTTTCCATTCAAACTCACCGCCCAATTGACTTGACCCTCAACCCTACTGTACCTAATAACCTTGCTCTTATTCACATTTACTCTTAACTTTCTTCTTTCACACACTTTACCAAACTCAGTCACCAGCTTCTGCAGTTTCTCACATGAATCTGCCACCAGCGCTGTATCATCAGCGAACAACAACTGACTCACTTCCCAAGCTCTCTCATCCCCAACAGACTTCATACTTGCCACTCTTTCCAAAACTCTTGCATTTACCTCCTTAACAACCCCATCCATAAACAAATTAAACAACCATGGAGACATCACACACCCCTGCCGCAAACCTACATTCACTGAGAACCAATCACTTTCCTCTCTTCCTACACGTACACATGCCTTACATCCTCGATAAAAACTTTTCACTGCTTCTAACACCTTGCCTCCCACACCATATATTCTTAATACCATCCACAGAGCATCTCTATCAACTCTATCATATGCCTTCTCCAGATCCATAAATGCTACATACAAATCCATTTGCTTTTCTAAGTATTTCTCACATACATTCTTCAAAGCAAACACCTGATCCACACATCCTCTACCACTTCTGAAACCACACTGCTCTTCCCCAATCTGATGCTCTGTACATGCCTTCAACCTCTCAATCAATACCCTCCCATATAATTTACCAGGAATACTCAACAAACTTATACCTCTGTAATTTGAGCACTCATTCTTATCCCCTTTGCCTTTGTACAATGGCACTATGCACGCATTCCGCCAATCCTCAGGCACCTCACTGTGAGTCATACATACATTAAATAACCTGACCAACCAGTCAACAATACAGTCACCCCTTTTTTAATAAATTCCACTGCCATACCATCCAAACCTGCTGCCTTGCCGGCTTTCATCTTCCGCAAAGCTTTTACTATCTCTTCTCTGTTTACCAAATCATTTTCCCTAACCCTCTCACTTTGCACACCACCTCGACCAAAACACCCTATATCTGCCACTCTATCATCAAACACATTCAACAAACCTTCAAAATATTCACTCCATCTCCTTCTAACATCACCACTACTTGTTATCACCTCCCCATTTGCTCCCTTCACTGAAGTTCCCATTTGCTCCCTTCTCTTACGCACTTTATTTACCTCCTTCCAGAACATCTTTTTATTCTCCCTAAAATTTAATGATACTCTCTCACCCCAACTCTCATTTGCCCTTTTTTCACCTCTTGCACCTTTCTCTTGACCTCCTGTCTCTTTTTTTTATACGTCTCCCACTCAATTGCATTTTTTCCCTGCAAAAATCGTCCAAATGCATCTCTCTTCTCTTTCACTAATACTCTTACTTCTTCATCCCACCACTCACTACCCTTTCTAATCAACCCACCTCCCACTCTTCTCATGCCACAAGCATCTTTTGCGCAATCCATCACTGATTCCCTAAATACATCCCATTCCTCCCCCACTCCCCTTACTTCCATTGTTCTCACCTTTTTCCATTCTGTACTCAGTCTCTCCTGGTACTTCCTCACACAAGTCTCCTTCCCAAACTCACTTACTCTCACCACCCTCTTCACCCCAACATTCACTCTTCTTTTCTGAAAACCCATACAAATCTTCACCTTAGCCTCCACAACATAATGATCAGACATCCCTCCAGTTGCACCTCTCAGCATATTAACATCCAAAAGTCTCTCTTTCGCGCGCTTGTCAATTAACACGTAATCCAATAACGCTCTATGGCCATCTCTCCTACTTACATAAGTATACTTGTGTATATCTCGCTTTTTAAACCAGATATTCCCAATCATCAGTCCTTTTTCAACACATAAATCTACAAGCTCTTCACCATTTCCATTTACAACACTGAACACCCCATGTACACCAATTATTCCCTCAACTGCCACATTACTCACCTTTGCATTCAAATCACCCATCACTATAACCCGGTCTCGTGCATCAAAACCACTAACACACTCATTTAGCTGCTCCCAAAACACTTGCCTCTCATGATCTTTCTTCTCATGCCCAGGTGCATATGCACCAATAATCACCCATCTCTCTCAATCAACTTTCAGTTTTACCCATATTAATCGGGAATTTACTTTCTTATATTCTATCACGTACTCCCACAACTCCTGTTTCAGGAGTACTGCTACTCCTTCCCTTGCTCTTGTCCTCTCACTAACCCCTGACTTTACTCCCAAGACATTCCCAAACCACTCTTCCCCTTCACCCTTGAGCTTCGTTTCACTCAGAGCCAAAACATCCAGGTTCCTTTCCTCAAACATACTACCTATCTCTCCTTTTTTCACATCTTGGTTACATCCACACACATTTAGACACCCCAATCTGAGCCTTCGAGGAGGATGAGCACTCCCCGCGTGACTCCTTCTGTTTCCCATTTTAGAAAGTTAAAAAGATACAAGGAGGGGAGGATTTCTTGCCCCCGGCTCCCGTCCCCTCTACGTCCCGTCCCCTTTCTACGACACGCGAGGAATGCGTGGGAAGTATTCTTTCACGTCTATCCCCAGGGATAATATACATATATATATATATACACATACACACACATACACACACACACGCACATATGCACACACACACACATACATATATATACATATGAAAAATGTAAGAAACAATTTAGAAAACTGAAACTTCTAGCTTGAAATGAAAAGAAAAAAAATGAATGTCACATAATGGTTCAACCTCTGGCTATGGAAAAGGAAATGTTTAATTTATTTACACAAAAGTCAATAGTAGTTCTCATCAATTTAACCACTGTATCAATAAGCTTTAATGTCTAAGCTACATTTTTTCCAATTTCACTATTTTCTTGTCAAAGCGCCATGTATGAAAACTATCACTCCAGTAACACAACTATAAACATTTACTTCCCCTTTAAAAAAGTTCTGGGGAAGTCTGTCTCGATACATTGCGGGACACTACCACCTGACGAGGTTTGTGTTGCAATGGTTTTTGATTCACAAACGTAGTAGCATCACTGGTGGCCAAGGTAGTTCCGTTAGCGAAGAGGAGCTCATGAAACTGCCTCGTCCTCTTGCCTGATGTGGTGCTTCCAGTTTCTTTGCCATCTTTTGCATAAGATGAGGTGGTTTATGCTCCAGGTCATTCCAGCCATTGTTCTTAATTTCCTCTAGATTACACAAATATATATATATATATATATATATATATATATATATATATATATATATATATATATATATATATATATATATATATATATATATATTTTTTTTTTTTTTTTTTTTTTTTATACTTTGTCGCTGTCTCCCGCGTTTGCGAGGTAGCGCAAGGAAACAGACGAAAGAAATGGCCCCACCCCCCCCCCCCCATACACATGTACATACACACGTCCACACACGCAAATATACATACCTACACAGCTTTCCATGGTTTACCCCAGACGCTTCACATGCCTTGCTTCAATCCACTGACAGCACGTCAACCCCTGTATACCACATGACTCCAATTCACTCTATTTCTTGCCCTCCTTTCACCCTCCTGCATGTTCAGGCCCCGATCACACAAAATCTTTTTCACTCCATCTTTCCACCTCCAATTTGGTCTCCCTCTTCTCCTCGTTCCCTCCACCTCCGACACATATATCCTCTTTGTCAATCTCTCCTCACTCATTCTCTCCATGTGCCCAAACCATTTCAAAACACCCTCTTCTGCTCTCTCAACCACGCTCTTTTTATTTCCACACATCTCTCTCACCCTTACGTTACTTACTCGATCAAACCACCTCACACCACCCATTGTCCTCAAACATCTCATTTCCAGCACATCCATCCTCCTGCGCACATCTCTATCCATAGCCCACGCCTCGCAACCATACAACATTGTTGGAACCACTATTCCCTCAAACATACCCATTTTTGCTTTCCGAGATAATGTTCTCGACTTCCACACATTTTTCAAGGCTCCCAAAATTTTCGCCCCCTCCCCCACCCGATGATCCACTTCCGCTTCCATGGTTCCATCCGCTGACAGATCCACTCCCAGATATCTAAAACACTTCACTTCCTCCAGTTTTTCTCCATTCAAACTCACCTCCCAATTGACTTGACCCTCACCCCTACTGTACCTAATAACCTTGCTCTTATTCACATTTACTCTCAACTTTCTTCTTCCACACACTTTACCAAACTCAGTCACCAGCTTCTGCAGTTTCTCACATGAATCAGCCACCAGCGCTGTATCATCAGCGAACAACAACTGACTCACTTCCCAAGCTCTCTCATCCCCAACAGACTTCATACTTGCCCCTCTTTCCAGGACTCTTGCATTTACCTCCCTTACAACCCCATCCATAAACAAATTAAACAACCATGGAGACATCACACACCCCTGCCGCAAACCTACATTCACTGAGAACCAATCACTTTCCTCTCTTCCTACACGTACACATGCCTTACATCCTCGATAAAAACTTTTCACTGCTTCTAACAACTTGCCTCCCACACCATATATTCTTAATACCTTCCACAGAGCATCTCTATCAACTCTATCATATGCCTTCTCCAGATCCATAAATGCTACATACAAATCCATTTGCTTTTCTAAGTATTTCTCACATACATTCTTCAAAGCAAACACCTGATCCACACATCCTCTACCACTTCTGAAACCGCACTGCTCTTCCCCAATCTGATGCTCTGTACATGCCTTCACCCTCTCAAAGATATATATATATATATATATATATATATATATATATATATATATATATATATTTTTTTTTTTTTTTCTTTGTCGCTGTCTCCCGCGTTTGCGAGGTAGCACAAGGAAACAGACGAAAGAAATGGCCCAACCCACCCCCATACACATGTATATACATACGTTCACACACGCAAATATACATACCTACACAGCTTTCCATGGTTTACCCCAGACGCTTCACATGCCCTGATTCAATCCACTGACAGCACGTCAACCCCGGTATACCACATCGATCCAATTCACTCTATTCCTTGCCCTCCTTTCACCCTCCTGCATGTTCAGGCCCTGATCACACAAAATCTTTTTCACTCCATCTTTCCACCTCTAATTTGGTCTCCCACTTCTCCTCGTTCCCTCCACCTCCGACACATATATCCTCTTGGTCAATCTTTCCTCACTCATTCTCTCCATGTGCCCAATCCATTTCAAAACACCCTCTTCTGCTCTCTCAACCACGCTCTTTATATATATATATATATATATATATATATATATATATATATATATATATATATATATATATATATATATATATATATATATATATATATATATATATATATATAAGGGGACGGAAGCGGGGGGTAAAAACCCTCCCCACCTTGTATTCTAACTGTCTAAAAGTGGAAACAGAAGAAGGAGTAATGCGGGGATTGCTTATCCTCCTAGGATTGAGGTTTCTAAATGTGTGTAGGTGCAACCAAGGTGAGAAAAAAGGATAGAGAGGTAGTATGTTTGAGGAAAGTAACCTGGATATTTTGGCACTGAGTTAAACGAACCGCAAGGGTAAAGGGGAATAGTGGTTTGGAAATGTCTTGGGAGTAAAGTCAGTTGTTAGTGAGAGGACAAGAGCAAGGGAAAGAGTAGCAATACTCCTGAAACAGGAGTGGCGGGAGTATCTGATAGAGTGTAAGAAAGTAAACTCTAGATTGATATAGGTAAAACTGAAAGTTGATGGAGAGAGATGGGTGATTAATGATGCATATGCAACTAGGCATGAGAAGAAAGATCATGAGAGTTGAGTGTTTTGGGATCAGCTAAACGAGTGTGTTAGTGGTTTTGATTCACGAGACCGGGTTATAGTGATGTCTGATTTGAATACAAAGAAGAGTAATGTGTCACTTGAGGGAATAATTGGTATACATGGGGTGTTCAGTGTTGTAAATGGAAATGGTGAAGAGCTTGTAGATTTATGTGCTGAAAAAGGACTGGTGATTGGGATATCTGGTTTAAAACAGAGAGATATACATAAGTTTACGTAGGTAAGTAGGAGAGTTGGCCATAGAGCGTTATTGGATTACGTGTTAATTGATAGGCACGCGATAGAGAGACTTTTGGATGTTAATGTGTTGGGAGGTGCAACTGGAGGGATATCTGTTTATTATCTTGTAGAGGCGAAGGTGAAGATTTGTAGAGGTTTTCAGAAAAGAAGAGAGAATGTTGGGGTGAAGAGAGTGGTGAGAGTAAGTGATCTTGGGAAGGAAACATGTGTGAGGAATTACCAGGAGCGACAGATTGCAGACTGGGAAAAGGTGAGAACAAAGGAGGTAAGGGGAGTGGGGGAGGAATGGATGTATTCAGGGAAGCAGTGATGGCTTGCGCAAAGATGATTGTGGCATGATAAGCGTGGGAGGTGGGCAGATTATAAAGGGTAGTGAATGGTGGGATGAATATGAAAGATTATTTGTGATAGAAAAGATAGAGGCATTAGGACGATTTTTGCAGGGAAATAAAATGAGAGGGAGATGTATAAAAGAAAGAGGCAAGAGGTGAAGAGATAGGTGCAAGAGGTGAAAAAGAGGGCAAATGAGAGTTGGGGTGAGAGAGTATCACTAAATTTTAGGGAGAATAAAAAGATGTTTTGGAAGGAGGTAAATAAAGTGCGTAAGACATGGGAACAAATGGGAACATCAATGAAGAGGGGAAATGGGGAGGTGATAACAAGTAGTGGTGATGTTAGAAGGAGATGGAATGAGTATTTTCAAGGTTTTTGATGAATTTGTTTGATGATAGAGTGGCTGATATAAGGAGTTTTGGTCGAGGTGGTGTGCAAAGTGAGAGGGTTAGGGAAATGATTTGGTAAACAGAGAAGAGGTAGTAAAACCTTTGCGGAAGATGAAAGCCTTCAAAGCAGCAGGTGTGGATGGTATTGCAGTTGAATTTATTAAAAAAGGGGAAGACTGTATTGTTGATTGGATAATAAGGTTATTTGATATATGTGTGATTCATGGTGAGGTGCCTGAGGATTGGCGGAATGCTTGCATAGTGCCATTGTACATAGGCAAAGGGGACAAAGGTGAGTGCTCAAATTAGAGAGGTATACGTTTATTGAGTATTCTTAGGAAATTATATGGGAGGGTGTTGATTGAGAGGTTGAAGGCATGTACAGAGCATCAGATTGGGGAAGAGCAGTGCGGTTTCAGAAGTGGTAGAGGATGTGTGGATCAGGTGTTTGCTTTGAAGAATGTATGTAAAAAATACTTAGAAAAGCAAATGGATTTGTATGTAGCATTCATGGATCTGGAGAAGGCATATGATAGAGTTGATAGAGATGCTCTGTGGAAGGTATGAAGAATATGTGGTGTGGGAGGCAAGTTGTTAGAAGCAGTGAAAAGTTTTTATCGAGGATGTAAGGCATGTGTACGTGTAGGAAGAGAGGAAAGTGATTGGTTCTCAGTGAGTGTAGTTTTGCGGAAGGGTGTGTGATGTCTCCATGGTTGTTTAATTTGTTTATGGATGGGGTTGTTAGGGAGGTGAATGCAAGAGTTTTGGAAAGAGGGGCAAGTATGCAGTCAGTTGTGGATGAGAGAGCTTGGGAAGTGAGTCAGTTGTTCGCTGATGATACAGCTCTGGTGTTTGATTCACGTGAGAAACTGCAGAAGCTGGTGACTGAGTTTGGTAAAGTGTGTGAAAGAAGAAAATTAAGAGTAAATGTGAATAAGAGCAAGGTTATTAAGTACAGTAGGGTTGAGGGTCAAGTTAATTGGGAGGTAAGTTTGAATGGAGAAAAACTGGAGGAAGTAAAGCGTTTTAGATATCTGGGAGTGGATATGGCAGCGGATGGAACCTTGGAAGCGGAAGTGAATCATAGCGTTGGGGGGTCGAAAATTTTGGGAGCCTTGAAGAATGTTTGGAATTCTAGAATATTATCTCGGAAAGCAAAAATGGGTATGTTTGAAGGAATAGTTGTTCCAACATTGATGTATGGCTGCGAGGTGTTGGCTGTGGATAGAGTTGTGCGCAGAAGGGTGGATGTACTGGAAATGAGATGTTTAAGGACAATATGTGATGTGAGGTGGTTTGATCGAGAAAGTAATGTAAGGGTAAGAGAGATGTGTGGAAATAAAAAGAGTATGGTTTAGAGAGCAGAAGAGGATGTTTTGAAATGGTTTGGTTACATGGAGAGAATAAGTGAGGAAAGATTGAAAAAGACAATATATGTATCAGAAGTGGAGGGAATGAGAAGAAGTGGGAGACCAAACTGGAGGTGGATAGATGGAGTGTAAAGGATTTTGAGTGATAGGGGGCCTGAACATGCATGAGGGTGAAAGGCGTGCAAGGAATAGAGTGAATTGAAACGATGTGGTATACCGGGGTCGACGTCCAGTCAATGGATTGAACAAGGGCATGTGAAGCGTCTGGGGTAAACCTTGGAAGGTTCTGTGGTGCCGGGATGTTTAAAGGGAGCTGTGGTTTCGGTGCACTATTACATGACAGCTAGAGAGTGAGTGTGAACGAATGGGGCCTTTGTTGTCCTTTCCTAGCGCGACCTCGCACATATTAAGGGGGAGGGGGGGTTGTTATTCCATGTCTGACGAGGTGGCGATGGGAATGAAAAAAAGGCAGACAGTATGAATTATGTACATGTGTATATATGTATATGTCTGTGTGTGTATATATATGTGTATGTTTAGATGTATAGGTATCTATATTTGCGTGTGTGGACGTGTATGTATATACACGTGTATGTGGGTGGGTTGGGCCATTTCTTTATTCTGTTTCCTTGCGCTACCGCGCTAACGCGGGGGACAGCGACAAAGCAAAATAAATGAATAAATAGATAATATTTTTTTTCTAATTTTGCTTTCTCGCTGTCTCCCGTTTTAGCGAGGTAGCGCAAGGAAACAGACGAAAGAATGGCCCAACCCACCTATATACACATGTATATACATACACGTCCACACACAGAAATATACATACCTATACTTCTCAATGTACACATATATATACACACACAGACATATACATATATACACATGTACATAATTCATACTGTCTGCCTTTATTCATTCCCATCGCCACCTCGCCACACATGGAATAACAGCCCCTTCCCCCCTCATGTGTGCGAGGTAGCGCTAGGAAAAGACAACAAAGGCCCCATTCTTTCACTCTCAGTCTCTAACTGTCATGTAATAATGCACTGAAAGCACAGCTCCCTTTCCATATCCCGGCCCCACAGAACTTTCAATGGTTTACCCCAGACTCTTCCCATGCCCTGGTTCAATCCATTGACAGCACGTCGACCCCGGTATACCACAACGTTCCAATTCACTCTGTTCCTTTCCCGCCTTTCATCCTCCTCCATGTTCAGGTCCCGATCACTCAAAATCTTTTTCACTCCATCTTTCCACTTACAATTTGGTCTCCCACCTCTCCTCGTTCCCTCCACTTCTGACACATATATCCTCTTGGTCAATCTTTCCTCACTCATTCTCTCCATGTGACCAAACCATTTCAAAACACCCTCTTTTGCTCTCTGAGCCATACTCTTTTTATTTCCACACATCTCTCTTACCCTTACATTACTTAGTCGATTAAACCATCTCACACCACATACTGTCCTCAAGCATCTCATTTCCGGCACATATACCCTCCTGCGCACAACTCTATCCATAGCCCGCGTCTCGAAGCCTTACAAAATTGTTGAAACCATTATTCCTTCAAACATACACATTTTTCATTTCTGAGATAATGTTCTCGACTTCCAAACATTCTTCGAGGCTCCCAGAATTTTCGCGCACTCCCCCACCCTATGATTCACTTCCGCTTCCATGATTCCATCCGCTGCCAGATCCACTCCCAGATATCTAGAACACTTTACTTCCTCCAGTTTTTATCCATTCAAACTTACCTCCCAATTGACTTGACCCTCAACCCTACTGTACCTAATGACCTTGCCCATATTCACATTTACTCTTAACTTTCTTCTTCCACACACTTTACCAAACTCAGTCACCAACTTCTGCCGTTTCTCACATCAGTCAGACACCAGCACTGTATCATCAGCAAACAACAACTGACTCACTTCCCAAGCTCCCTCATCCATAACAGACTGCATACTTGTCACTCTTTCGAAAACTCTTGCATTCACTTCCCTAACAACCCCATCGATAAACAAATTAAACAAACATGGACACATCACACACCGCTGCCGCAAACATACATTCACTGAGAACCAATCACTTTCCTCTCTTCCTACACGTACACAAGCCTTACATCTTCGATAAAAACTTTTCACTGCTCCTAACAACTTGCCGCCCACACCATATATTCTTAACACCTTCTACAGAGCATCTCTCTCAACTCTATCATATGCCTTCTCCAGATCCATAAATGCTACATACAAATCCATTTGCTTTTCTAAGTATTTCTCACATACATTTTCCAAAGCAAACACCTGATCCACACATCCTCTACCACTTCTGAAACCACACTGCTCTACTCCAATATGAAGCTCTGTACATGCCTTCACCCTCTCAATCAATACCCTCCCATATGATTTAGCAGGAATACTCAACAAACTTATACCTCTGTAATTGGAGCACTCACTCTTATCCCCTTTGCTTTGTACAATGGCACTATGGAAGTATTCCGCCAATCCCCAGGCACCTCACCATGAATCATACATACATTAAATAACCTTACCAACCAGTCAACAATAAAGTCACCCCCCTTTTTTAATAAATTCCACTGCAATACCATCCAAACCTGCTGCCTTACCGGCTTTCATCTTCCGCAAACCTTTTATTACCTCTTCTCTGTTTACCAAATAATTTTCCCTAACCCTCTCACTTTGCACACCACTTCGACCAAAACACCCTAAAACACCTCCATCATCAAACATATTCAACAAACCTTCAAAACACTCACTCCATCTCCTTTTCACATCACCACTACTTGTTATCACCTCCCCATTATCACACCTCACTGAAGTTCCCATTTCCTCCCTTATCTTACGCACTTTATTTACCTCCCTCCAAAACTTCTTTTTTTTGTCCCTAGAATATAATGATACTCTCTCACTCCAACTCTCATTTTCCCTCTTTTTCACCTCTTGCAATTTTCTCTTGACCTACTGCCTCTTTCTTTTATACATCTCCCACTCATTTGCATTTTTTCCCTGCAAAAATAGTCCAAATGCCTCTCTCTTCTCTTTCAGTGATGATCTTACTTCTTCTAACACCACTCACTACCCTTTCTAATCAACCCATCTCCCAAGATTCTCATGCCACATGCATCTTTTGCGCAAGCCATCACTGCGTCCCTAAATACATCCCATTCCTCCCCCACTCCCCTTACCTCCTTTGTTCTCACCTTTTTCCATTCCGTACTCAGTCTCTCCTGGTACTTCCTTTCACAAATCTCCTACCCAAGCTCACTTACTCTCACCACTCTCTTCACAAAAACATTTTTTCTTCTTTTCTGAAAACCCGTACAAATCTTCACCTTCGCCTCCACAAGATAATGATCAGACATCCCTCCAGTTGCACCTCTCAGGACATTTATATCCAAAAGTCTCGCTTTCGCGCGCCTATCAATTAACACGTAATCCACTAACGCTCTCTGGCCATTTCTCCTACTTACATACGTATACTTATGTATATCTCGCTTTTTAAACCAGGTATTCCCAATCGCAACTCCTTTTTCACCACATGAATCTACAAGCCCCTCACCATTTCCATTTACAACACTGAACACCCCAAATATACCAATTATTCCCTCAACTGCCACATTACTCACCTTTGCATTCAAATCACCCATCACTATAACCCGGTCTTGTGCATCAAAACCACTAACACACTCATTCAACTGCTCCCGTTCCATATATATATATACATATATATATATATATATATATATATATATATATATATATATATATATATATATATATATATATATATACATATATATATATATATATATATATATATATATATATATATATATATATATATATATATATATATATATATATATATATATATATATATATATATATATATATATATATATATATATATATATATATATATATATATATATGTGAGGAAGTACCAGGAGAGACTGAGTACAGAATGGAAAAAGGTGAGAACAATGGAAGTAAGGGGAGTGGGGGAGGAATAGGATGTATTAAGGGAATCAGTGATGGATTGCGCAAAAGATGCTTGTGGCATGAGAAGAGTGGGAGGTGGGTTGATTAGAAAGGGTAGTGAGTGGTGGGATGAAGAAGTAAGAGTATTAGTGAAAGAGAAGAGAGAGGCATTTGGACGATTTTTACAGGGAAAAAATGCAATTGAGTGGGAGATGTATAAAAGAAAGAGACAGGATGTCAAGAGAAAGGTACAAGAGGTGAAAAAAAGGGCAAATGAGAGTTGGGGTGAGAGAGTATCATTAAATTTTAGGGAGAATAAAAAGGTGATCTGGAAGGAGGTAAATAAAGTGCGTAAGACAAGGGAGCAAATGGGAACTTCAGTGAAGGGCGCAAATGGGGAGGTGATAACAAGTAGTGGTGATGTGAGAAGGAGATGGAGTTAGTATTTTGGAGGTTTGTTGAATGTGTTTGATGATAGAGTGGCAGATATAGGGTGTTTTGGTCGAGGTGGTGTGCAAAGCGAGAGGGTTAGGGAAAATGATTTGGTAAACAGAGAAGAGTTAGTGAAAGCTTTGCGGAAGATGAAAGCCGGCAAGGCAGCAGGTTTGGATGGTATTGCATTGGAATTTATTAAAAAAGGGGGTGACTGTATTGTTGACTCGTTGGTAAGGTTATTTAATGTATGTATAACTCATGTTGAGGTGCCTGAGGATTGGCGGAATGCGTGCATAGTGCCGTTGTACAAAGCAAAGGGGATACGAGTGAGTGCTCAAGTTACAGAGGTATAAGTTTGTTGAGTATTCCTGGTAAATTATATGGGAGGGTATTGATTGAGAGGGTGAATGCATGTATAGAGCATCATATTGGGGAAGAGCAGTGTGGTTTCAGAAGTGGTAGAGGATGTGTGGATCAGGTGTTTGCTTTGAAGAATGTATGTGAGAAATACTTAGAAAAGGAAATGGATTTGTATGTAGCTTTTATGGATCTGGAGAAAGCATATGATAGAGTTGATAGAGATGCTCTGTGGAAGGTATTAAGAATGTATGGTGTGGGAGGAAAGTTGTTAGAAGCAGTGAAAAGTTTTTATCGAGGATGTAATGCATGTGTACGTGTAGGAAGAGAGGAAAGTGATTGGTTCTCAGTGAATATAGGTTTGCGGCAGGGGTGTGTGATGTCTCCATGGTTGTTTAATTTGTTTATGGATGGGGTTGTTAGGGAGGTAAATGTAAGAGTTTTGGAAAGAGGGGCAAGTATGAAGTCTGTTGGGGATGAGAGAGCTTGGGAAGTGAGTCAGTTGTTGTTCGCTGATGATACAGCGCTGGTGGCTGATTCATGTGAGAAACTGCAGAAGCTAGTGACTGAGTTTGGTAAAGTGTGTGGAAGAAGAAAGTTAAGAGTAAATGTTAATAAGAGCAAGGTTATTAGGTACAGTAGGGTTGAGGGTCAAGTCAATTGGGAGGTGAGTTTGAATGGAGAAAAACTGGAGGAAGTGAAGTGTTTTAGATATCTGGGAGTGGATCTGGCAGCGGATGGAACCATGGAAGCGGAAGTGGATCATAGGGTGGGGAGGGGGCGAAAATTCTGGGGGCCTTGAAGAATGTGTGGAAGTCGAGAACATTATCTCGGAAAGCAAAAATGGGTATGTTTGAAGGAATAGTGGTTCCAACAATGTTGTATGGTTGCGAGGCGTGGGCTATGGATAGAGTTGTGCGCAGGAGGATGGATGTGCTGGAAATGAGATGTTTGAGCATAATGTGTGGTGTGAGGTGGTTTGATCGAGTGAGTAACGTAAGGGTAAGAGAGTTGTGTGGAAATAAAAAGATCGTGGTTGAGAGAGCAGAAGAGGGTGTTTTGAAGTGGTTGGGCACATGCAGAGAATGAGTGAGGAAAGATTGACCAAGAGGAGAAGAGGGAGACCAAATTGGAGGTGGAAAGATGGAGTGAAAAAGATTTTGTGTGATCGGGGCCTGAACATGCAGGAGGGTTAAAGGAGGACAAGGAATAGAGTGAATTGGAGCGATGTGGTATACCGGGGTTGACGTGCTGTCAGTGGATTGAATCAAGGCATGTGAAGCGTCTGGGGTAAACCATGGAAAGCTGTGTAGGTATGTATATTTGCGTGTGTGGACGTATGTATATACATGTGTATGGGGGGGGGGGTTGGGCCATTTCTTTCGTCTGTTTCCTTGCGCTACCTCGCAAACGCGGGAGACAGCGACAAAGTATAATAAATAAATATAAATAAAAAATATATATATGTATATATATATATATATATATATATATATATATATATATATATATATATATATATATATATATATATATTTATATATATATATATATACATATATATACATATATATATATACATATATATATATATATATATATATATATATATATATATATATATATATATATATATATATATATATATATATTTTTTTTTTTTTTTTTTTTTACTTTGTCGCTGTCTCCCGCGTTTGCGAGGTAGCGCAAGGAAACAGACGAAAGAAATGGCCCAACCCCCCCCCATACACATGTACATACACACGTCCACACACGCAAATATACATACCTACACAGCTTTCCATGGTTTACCCCGGACGCTTCACATGCCTTGATTCAATCCACTGACAGCACGTCAACCCCTGTATACCACATCACTCCAATTCGCTCTATTTCTTGCCCTCCTTTCACCCTCCTGCATGTTCAGGCCCCGATCACACAAAATCCTTTTCACTCCATCTTTCCACCTCCAATTTGGTCTCCCTCTTCTCCTCGTTCCCTCCACCTCCGACACATATATCCTCTTCGTCAATCTTTCCTCACTCATTCTCTCCATGTGCCCAAACCATTTCAAAACACCCTCTTCTGCTCTCTCAACCACGCTCTTTTTATTTCCACACATCTCTCTTACCCTTACGTTACTTACTCGATCAAACCACCCCACACCACACATTGTCCGCAAACATCTCATTTCCAGCACATCCATCCTCCTGCGCACAACTCTATCCATAGCCCACGCCTCGCAAACATACAACATTGTTGGAACCACTATTCCTTCAAACATACCCATTTTTGCTTTCCGGGATAATGTTCTCGACTTTCACACATTTTTCAAGGCTCCCAAAATTTTCGCCCCCTCCCCCACCCTATGATCCACTTCCGCTTCCATGGTTCCATCCGCTGACAGATCCACTCCCAGATATCTAAAACACTTCACTTCCTCCAGTTTTTCTCCATTCAAACTCACCTTCCAATTGACTTGACCCTCAACCCTACTGTACCTAATAACCTTGCTCTTATTCACATTTACTCTTAACTTTCTTCTTCCACACACTTTACCAAACTCCGTCACCAGCTTCTGCAGTTTCTCACATGAATCCGCCACCAGCGCTGTATCATCAGCGAACAACAACTGACTCACTTCCCAAGCTCTCTCATCCCCAACAGACTTCATACTTGCCCCTCTTTCCAAAACTCTTGCATTTACCTCCCTAACAACCCCATCCATAAACAAATTAAACAACCATGGAGACATCACACACCCCTGCCGCAAACCTACATTCACTGAGAACCAATCACTTTCCTCTCTTCCTACACGTACACATGCCTTACATCCTCGATAAAAACTTTTCACTGCTTCTAACAACTTGCCTCCCACACCATATATTCTTAATACCTTCCACAGAGCATCTCTATCAACTCTATCATATGCCTTCTCCAGATCCATAAATGCTATATACAAATCCATTTGCTTTTCTAAGTATTTCTCACATACATTCTTCAAAGCAAACACCTGATCCACACATCCTCTACCACTTCTGAAACCACACTGCTCTTCCCCAATCTGATGCTCTGTACATGCCTTCACCCTCTCAATCAGTACCCTCCCATATAATTTACCAGGAATACTCAACAAACTTATACCTCTGTAATTTGAGCACTCACTCTTATCCCCTTAGCCTTTGTACAATGGCACTATGCACGCATTCCGCCAATCCTCAGGCACCTCACCATGAGTCATACATACATTAAATAACCTTACCAACCAGTCAACAATACAGTCACCCCCTTTTTTAATAAATTCCACTGCAATACCATCCAAACCTACTGCCTTGCCGGCTTTCATCTTCCGCAAAGCTTTTACTAACTCTTATCTGTTTACCAAATCATTTTCCCTAACCCTCTCACTTTGCACACCACCTCGACCCAAACACCCTATATCTGCCACTCTGTCATCAGACACATTCAACAAACCTTCAAAATACTCATTCCATCTCCTTCTCACATCACCACTACTTGTTATCACCTCCCCATTTACGCCCTTCACTGAAGTTCCCATTTGCTCCCTTGTCTTACGCACCCTATTTACCTCCTTCCAGAACATCTTTTTATTCTCCCTAAAATTCACTGATAGTCTCTCACCCCAACTCTCATTTGCCCTCTTTTTCACCTCTTGCACCTTTCTCTTGACCTCCTGTCTCTTTCTTTTATACTTCTCCCACTCAATTGCATTTTTTCCCTGCAAAAATCGTCCAAATGCCTCTCTCTTCTCTTTCACTAATACTCTTACTTCTTCATCCCACCACTCACTACCCTTTCTAAACAGCCCACCTCCCACTCTTTTCATGCCACAAGCATCTTTTGCGCAATCCATCACTGATTCCCTAAATACATCCCATTCCTCCTCCACTCCCCTTACTTGCAATGTTCTCACCTTTTTCCATTCTGTACACAGTCTCTCCAGATACTTCTTCACACAGGTCTCCTTCCCAAGCTCACTTACTCTCACCACCTTCTTCACCCCAACATTCACTCTTCTTTTCTGAAAACCCATACTAATCTTCACCTTAGCCTCCACAAGATAATGATCAGACATCCCTCCAGTTGCACCTCTCAGCACATTGACATATATATATATATATATATATATATATATATATATATATATTTTTTTTTTTTTTTTTTTATACTTTGTCGCTGTCTCCCGCGTTTGCGAGGTAGCGCAAGGAAACAGACGAAAGAAATGGCCCAACCCCCCCCCCATACACATGTACATACACACGTCCACACACGCAAATATACATACCTACACAGCTTTCCATGGTTTACCCCAGACGCTTCACATGCCTTGATTCAATCCACTGACAGCACGTCAACCCCTGTATACCCAATGACTCCAATTCACTCTATTCCTTGCCCTCCTTTCACCCTCCTGCATGTTCAGGCCCCGATCACACAAAATCTTTTTCACTCCATCTTTCCACCTCCAATATGGTCTCCCTCTTCTCCTCGTTCCCTCCACCTCCGACACATATATCCTCTTGGTCAATCTCTCCTCACTCATTCTCTCCATGTGCCCAAACCATTTCAAAACACCCTCTTCTGCTCTCTCAACCACGCTCTTTTTATTTCCACACATCTCTCTTACCCTTACGTTACTTACTCGATCAAACCACCTCACACCACACATTGTCCTCAAACATCTCATTTCCAGCACATCCATCCTCCTGCGCACATCTCTATCCATAGCCCACGCCTCGCAACCATACAACATTGTTGGAACCACTATTCCCTCAAACATACCCATTTTTGCTTTCCGAGATAATGTTCTCGACTTCCACACATTTTTCAAGGCTCCCAAAATTTTCGCCCCCTCCCCCACCCTATGATCCACTTCCGCTTCCATGGTTCCATCCGCTGACAGATCCACTCCCAGATATCTAAAACACTTCACTTCCTCCAGTTTTTCTCCATTCAAACTCACCTCCCAATTGACTTGACCCTCACCCCTACTGTACCTAATAACCTTGCTCTTATTCACATTTACTCTCAACTTTCTTCTTCCACACACTTTACCAAACTCAGTCACCAGCTTCTGCAGTTTCTCACATGAATCAGCCACCAGCGCTGTATCATCAGCGAACAACAACTGACTCACTTCCCAAGCTCTCTCATCCCCAACAGACTTCATACTTGCCCCTCTTTCCAGGACTCTTGCATTTACCTCCCTTACAACCCCATCCATAAACAAATTAAACAACCATGGAGACATCACACACCCCTGCCGCAAACCTACATTCACTGAGAACCAATCACTTTCCTCTCTTCCTACACGTACACATGCCTTACATCCTCGATAAAAACTTTTCACTGCTTCTAACAACTTGCCTCCAACACCATATATTCTTAATACCTTCCACAGAGCATCTCTATCAACTCTATCATATGCCTTCTCCAGATCCATAAATGCTACATACAAATCCATTTGCTTTTCTAAGTATTTCTCACATACATTCTTCAAAGCAAACACCTGATCCACACATCCTCTACCACTTCTGAAACCGCACTGCTCTTCCCCAATCTGATGCTCTGTATATGCCTTCACCCTCTCAATCAATACCCTCCCATATAATTTACCAGGAATACTCAACAAACTTATACCTCTGTAATTTGAGCACTCACTCTTATCCCCTTTGCCTTTGTACAATGGCACTATGCACGCATTCCGCCAATCCTCAGGCACCTCACCATGAGTCATACATACATTAAATAACCTTACCAACCAGTCAACAATACAGTCACCCCCTTTTTTAATAAATTCCACTGCAATACCATCCAAACCTGCTGCCTTGCCGGCTTTCATCTTCCGCAAAGCTTTTACTACCTCTTCTCTGTTTACCAAATCATTTTCCCTAACCCTCTCACTTTGCACACCACCTCGACCAAAACACCCTATATCTGCCACTCTGTCATCAGACACATTCAACAAACCTTCAAAATACTCATTCCATCTCCTTCTACATCACCGCTACTTGTTATCACCTCCCCATTTACGCCCTTCACTGAAGTTCCCATTTGCTCCCTTGTCTTACGCACCCTATTTACCTCCTTCCAGAACATCTTTTTATTCTCCCTAAAGTTTACTGATAGTCTCTCACCCCAACTCTCATTTGCCCTTTTTTTCACCTCTTGCACCTTTCTCTTGACCTCCTGTCTCTTTCTTTTATACTTCTCCCACTCAATTGCATTTTTTCCCTGCAAAAATCGTCCAAATGCCTCTCTCTTCTCTTTCACTAATACTCTTACTTCTTCATCCCACCACTCACTACCCTTTCTAAACAGCCCCCCTCCCACTCTTCTCATGCCACAAGCATCTTTTGCGCAATCCATCACTGATTCCCTAAATACATCCCATTCCTCCCCCACTCCCCTTACTTCCATTGTTCTCACCTTTTTCCATTCTGTACACAGTCTCTCCTGGTACTTCCCCACACAGGTCTCCTTCCCAAGCTCACTCACTCTCACCACCTTCTTCACCCCAACATTCACTCCTCTTTTCTGAAAACCCATACTAATCTTCACCTTAGCCTCCACAAGATAATGATCGGACATCCCTCCAGTTGCACCTCTCAGCACATTAACATCCAAAAGTCTCTCTTTCGCACGCCTGTCAATTAACACGTAATCCAATAACGCTCTCTGGCCATCTCTCCTACTTACATAAGTATACTTATGTATATCTCGCTTTTTAAACCAGGTATTCCCAATCATCAGTCCTTTTTCAGCACATAAATCTACAAGCTCTTCACCATTTCCATTTACAACACTGAACACCCCATGCATACCAATTATTCCCTCAACTGCCACATTACTCACCTTTGCATTCAAATCACCCATCACTATAACCCGGTCTCGTGCATCAAAACCGCTAACACACTCATTTAGCTGCTCCCAAAACACTTGCCTCTCATGATCTTTCTTCTCATGCCCAGGTGCATATGCACCAATAATCACCCACCTCTCTCCATCAACTTTCAATTTTACCCATATTAATCGAGAATTTACTTTCTTACATTCTATCACATACTCCCACAACTCCTGCTTCAGGAGTATTGCTACTCCTTCCCTTGCTCTTGTCCTCTCACTAACCCCTGACTTCACTCCCCAGACATTTCCAAACCACTCTTCCCCTTTACCCTTGAGCTTCGTTTCACTCAGAGCCAAAACATCCAGGTTCCTTTCCTCAAACATACTACCTATCTCTCCTTTTTTCACATCTTGGTTACATCCACACACATTTAGGCACCCCACTCTGAGCCTTCGAGGAGGATGATCACTCCCCGCGTGACTCCTTCTCTGTTTCCCATTTTAGAAAGTTAATACAAGGAGGGGAGGATTTCCGGCCCCCCGCTCCCGTCCCCTCTAGTCGCTTTCTACGACACGCGAGGAATACGTGGGAAGTATTCTTTCACCCCTATCCCCAGGGATAATATACATATATATATACATATACACACACACACACACACACACACACACACACACACACACACACACACACACACACATACATATATATACATATGAAAAATGTAAGAAACAATTTAGAAAACAAACTTTTAGCTTGAAATGAATGAAAAAAAAAAAATGAATGTCACATAATGGTTCAACCTCTGGCTATGGAAAAGGAAATGTACAATTTATTCACACAAATGTCAATAGCAGTTCTCATCAATTTCACCACTGTATCAATAAGCTTCAATGTCTAAGCTACATTTTTCTCCAACTTCACTATTTTCTTGTCAAAAACACCATGCCTGAAAACTATCACTCCATTAACACAACTATAAACATTTACTTCCCCTTTAAAGTTCTGGGGAAGTCTGTCTCGATACACTGCGTCGAGGCGACGCGACGCTGACACAATCACTGTCACAATATCACTTCTGCCTCCTCAAGTCAATCTCTCAGCCACAGTGCAGGCCTTCATCGTCGAAATCGGTCTTCTGGAGGTTACCGTTGTCGATGGGTGTGACCATGTCCTTGCTGGAGTTGCAGCCCAATAGTTGAGGATGGGACGAATCATTAGTCACAGAATCGTAGCTGAAATTCCTGTGATGCTTGGGCTGTCAGCACCAAGAATACCTGCTACTGCATGTGACAGGATCAAGCAGAGGCTTATCATGTAGTGGACCACCACCTCATGATGGTGATAGTCATATACATACAACTTGGCTTCAGCACTCCTGGTGCAGGTAGTCACAAGATGGACGAGCCTGTAGCCTTGGTGGACGCCGCTCCAGGTCACACGTACCCTCAACGTTGATCCTGCACACTTACCTTAATTAGACCATCATCCAGCCGTGTTCCATGGTCGCGTAACTTGTTCAAATGTCAATGTACAATTGTCTATAAGCACAGCAAAATCATTTTTTCTATTGTTCTATAAGCACAGCAATTCTTTTCATTATTATTAGTATGAAAGAAAGAAAAAGATATACATATATATATATATATATATATATATATATATATATATATATATATATATATATATATATATATATATATATATATATATATATATATATATATATATATATATATATATATATATATATATATAAATATATATATATATATATATATATATATATATATATATATATATATATATATATATATATATATATATATATATATATATATATATATATATATATATATATATATATATTTATATATATATATATATATATATATATATATATATATATATATATATATATATATATATATATATATATATATATATATATATATATATATATATATATATATATCTTTTTCTTTCTTTCATACTATTCGCCATTTCCCGCGTCAGCGAGGTAGCGTTAAGAACAGAGGACTGGGCCTCTGAGGAAACATCCTCATCCAGCCCCCTTCTCTGTTCCTTCCTTTGGAAAAAAAAAAAGAAAAAAAAAAGAGAGAGGGCAGGATTTCCAGACCCCCGCTCCCTTCCCTTTTAGTCGCCATCTACGACACGCAGGGAATACGTGGGAAGTATTCTTTCTCCCCTATCCCCTATTCAATATATGTAAAACATAATAACTGGCCATAAATTTACACTATACAGACATGCACAACCAAGGATTGTACAATAATATTAAAGTAACTTGCACCAAAATTATACTAAAACATAAAAATACTCTTGAATCCCTTTTAATCAATGTCTATCTTGACACCTGCTCCCACCTAAACTCTCTCAATGGGATGGCAATGACAAGAGTCTCCATAACTAGTAAAAGCCAGTGCTCTAAGTACAATAACATTCTTCAAGGTTTCAGTTTCTGTTTAAAAAGAGCAAAAATATAATACTCTATCACAGACTCAATTACTCAAAATATTATATCCAAATGAAACCACTTCATTTAGCCAACAGTACAAACTTCAAACCAAGAGTTGTTTTCGTTTCACGTATGCTTTCACACTCCCTAAAACTAGTTTCAACAATATGACGAACTTTAATCTTCCTATCCATACAAATATGTCATAAAATATAAATCAAATTACAAAAAATAATATATATCATGTGTGTGCTTAGACATATCAAACATTCTAATTTAAATCAACAGCACCTATTATTCTTTATATTCTTATTATGGAGGACAATGGTTGAATCTTCCAGTGTAACCATAACTTCGGCATTTTCATTTGCAAAATCTTCAACAACACAGTTAAAGAGTTTCTCAACATTGCTGCCCATCTTGCTTGATGTTTCAAACACTTTCCCACCCACCTCATCAACATAATCGTGAATATCATGGTAGTCAACCTGTCGTGCACTCAGATTATCCAACACCAAATCAAGCTTTGTTCAACAAAGATAAACTTTACAATTATATATATATATATATATATATATATATATATATATATATATATATATATATATATATATATATATATATATATATATATATATAGGTGGTGTGGAAAGTGAGAGGGTTAGGGAAATTGATTTGGTAAACAGAGAAGAGGTAGTAAAAGCTTTGCAGAAGAAAAAAGCCGGAAAGGCAGCAGGTTTGGATGGTATTGTAGTGGAATACATTAAAAAAGGGGGTGACTGTATTATTGACTGGTTGGTAAGGTTATTTAATGTGTGTTGACTCATGGTGAGGTGCCTGAGGATTGGCGGAATGCGTCCATAGTGCCATTGTACAAAGGCAAAGGAGATAAGAGTGAGTGCTCAAATTATAGAGGTATAAGTTGGTTGAGTATTCCTGGTAAATTATATGGGAGGGTATTGATTGAGAGGGTGAAGGCATGTACAGAGCATCAGATTGGGGAATAGCAGTGTGGTTTCAGAAGTGGTAGAGGATGTGTGGATCAGGTGTTTGCTTTGAAGAATGTATGTGAGAAATACTTAGAAAAGCAAATGGATTTGTAAGTACCATTTATGGATCTGGAGAAGGCATATGATAAAGTTCTTAGAGATGCTCTGTGGAAGGTATTAAGAATATATGGTGTGGGAGGCAAGTTGTTAGAAGCAGTGAAAAGTTTTTATCGAGGATGTAAGGCATGTGTACGTGTAGGAAGAGAGGAAAGTGATTGGTTCTCAGTGAATGTAGGTTTGCGGCAGGGGTGTGTGATGTCTCCATGGTTGTTTAATTTGTTTATGGATGTGGTTGTTAGGGAGGTAAATGTAAGAGTTTTGGAAAGAGGGGCAAGTATGAAGTCTGTTGGGGATGAGAGAGCTGGGGAAGTGAGTCAGTTGTTCTTCGCTGATGATACAGCGCTGGTGGCTGATTCATGTGAGAAACTGCAGAAGCTGGTGACTGAGTTTGTTAAAGTGTGTGAAAGAAGAAAGTTAAGAGTAAATGTGAATAAGAGCAAGGTAATTAGGTACAGTAGGGTTGAGGGTCAAGTCAATTGGGAGGTAAGTCTTAATGGAGAAAAACTGGGGGAAGTAAAGTGTTTTATATATATGGGAGTGGATCTGGCAGCGGATGGAACAATGGAAGCGGAAGTGGATCATAGGGTGGGGAAGGGGGCGAAAATCCTGGGGGCCTTGAAGAATGTGTGGAAGTCGAGAACATTATCTCGGTAAGCAAAAATGGGTATGTTTGAAGGAATAGTGGTTCCAACAATGTTGTATGGTTGCGAGGCGTGGGCTATGGATAGAGTTGTGCGCAGGAGGATGGTTGTGCTGGAAATGATATGTTTGAGGACAATGAGTGGTGTGAGTTGGTTTGATCGAGTAAGTAACGTAAGGGTAAGAGAGTTGTGTGGAAATAAAAAGAGCGTGGTTGAGAGAGCAGAAGAGAGTGTTTTGAAATGGTTTGGGCACATGGAGAGAATGAGTGAGGAAAGATTGACCAAGAGGATATATGTGCCGGAGGTGGAGGGAACGAGGAGAAGTGGGAGACCAAATTGGAGGTGGAAAGATGGAATGAAAAAGATTTTGTGTGATTGGGGCCTGAACGTGCAGGAGGGTGAAAGGAGGGCAAGGAATAGAGTGAATTGGATCGATGTGGTATACCAGGGTTGACGTGCTGTCAGTGGATTGAATTAGGGCATGTGAAGCATCTGGGGTGAATCATGGAAAGCTGTGTAGGTATGTATATTTGCGTGTGTGGACGTGTGTGTGTATACATTGTGTATGTGGGTGGGTTGGGCCATTTCTTTTGTCTGTTTCCTTGCGCTACCTCGCAAACGCGGGAAACAGCGGCAAAAAAAAGAAATATATTTATATATATATATATATATATATATATATATATATATATATATATATATATATATATATATATATATGTGTGTATATATTTTTTTCTTTTTTTACTTTGTCGCTGTCTCCCGCGTTTGCGAGGTAGCGCAAGGAAACAGACGAAAGAAATGGCCCAACCCCCCCCCCCATACACATGTATATACATACGTCCACACACGCAAATATACATACCTACACAGCTTTCCATGGTTTACCCCAGACGCTTCACATTCCTTGATTCAATCCACTGACAGCACATCAACCCCAGTATACCACATCGCTCCAATTCACTGTATTCCTTGCCCTCCTTTCACCCTCCTGCATGTTCACACCCCGATCACACAAAATCTTTTTCACTTCATCTTTCCACCTCCAATTTGGTCTCCCTCTTCTCCTTGCTCCCTCCACCTCCGACACAAATATCCTCTTGGTCAATCTTTCCTCACTCATCATCTCCATGTGCCCAAACCACTTCAAAACAACCTCTTCTGCTCTCTCAACCACGCTCTTTTTATTTCCACACATCTCTCTTACCCTTACGTTACTCACTCGATCAAACCACCTCACACCACACGTTGTCCTCAAACATCTCATTTCCAGCACATCCATCCTCCTGCGCACAACTCTATCCATAACCCACGCCTCGCAACCATAAAACATTGTTGGAACCACTATTCCTTCAAACATACCCATTTTTACTTTCCGAGATAATGTTCTCGACTTCCACACATTCTTCAAGGCCCCCAGAATTTTCGCCCCCCCCCCCACCCTATGATCCACTTCCGCTTCCATGGTTCCATCCGCTGCCAGATCCACTCCCAGATATCTAAAACACTTCACTTCCTCCAGTTTTTTTCCATTTAAACTAACCTCCCAATTGACTTGACCCTCAACCCTACTGTACCTAATAACCTTGCTCTTATTCACATTTACTCTTAACTTTCTTCTTCCATACACTTTACCAAACTCAGTCACCAGCTTCTGCAGTTTCTCACATGAATCAGCCACCAGCGCTGTATCATCAGCGAACAACAACTGACTCACTTCCCAAGCTCTCTCATCCCCAACAGACTTCATACTTGCCCCTCTTTCCAAAACTCTTGCATTTACCTCCCTAACAACCCATCCATAAACAAATTAAACAACCATTGAGACATCACACACCCCTGCCGCAAACCTACATTCACTGAGAACCAATCAATTTCCTCTCTTCCTACACGTACACATGCCTTCATCCTCGATAAAAGTTTTTCACTGCTTCTAACAACTTTCCTCCCACACCATATATTCTTAATACCTTCCAAAGAGTATCTCTATCAACTCTATAATATGCCTTCTCCAGATCCATAAATGCTACATACAAATCCATTTGCTTTCTAAGTATTTCTCACATACATTCTTCAAAGCAAACACCTGATCCACACATCCTCTACCACTTCTGAAACCACACTACTCTTCCCCAATCTGATGCTCTGTACATGCCTTCACCCTCTCAATCAATACCCTCCCATATAATTTACCAGGAATACTCAACAAACTTATACCTCTGTAATTTGAGCACTCACTCTTATCCCCTTTGCCTTTGTACAATTGCACTATGCACGCATTCCGCCAATCCTCAGGCACCTCACCATGAGTCATACATACATTAAATAACCTTACCAACCAGTCAACAATACAGTCACCCCCTTTTTTAATAAATTCCACTGCAATACCATCCAAACCTGCTGCCTTGCCGGCTTTCATCTTCCGCAAATCTTTCACTACCTCTTCTCTGTTTACCAAATCATTTTCCCTTACCCTCTCACTTTGCACACCACCTCGACCAAAACACCCTATATCTGCCACTCTATCATCAAACACATTCAACAAACACTCAAAATACTCACTCCATCTCCTTCTCACATCACCACTACTTATTATCACCTCCCCATTTGGGCCCTTTACTGAAGTTCCCATTTGCTCCCTTGTCTTACGCACCCTATTTACCTCCTTCCAGAACATCTTTTTATTCTCCCTAAAATTTAATGATACTCTCTCACCCCAACTCTCATTTGCCCTTTTTTTCACCTCTTGCACCTTTCTCTTGACCTCCTGTCTCTTTCTTTTATACATCTCCCACTCAATTGCATTTTTTCCCTGCAAAAACGTCCAAATGCCTCTCTCTTCTCTTTCACTAATACTCTTACTTCTTCATCCCACCACTCACTACCCTTTCTAATCAACCCACCTCCCACTCTTCTCATGCCACAAGCATATATATATATGTATATATATATATATATATATATATATATATATATATATATATATATATATATATATATATATATATATATATATATATATATATATATATATATATATATATATGCATAGTGCTATTGTACAAAGGCAAAGGGGATGAGAATGAGTGCTCAAATTACAAAGGTATAAGTTTGTTGAGTATTCCTGGTAAATTATGTCGGATGGTATTGATTGGGAGGGTGAAGGGATGTAGAGAGCATCAGATTGGGGAGGAGCAGTGTGGTTTCAGAAATGGTAGAGGATGTGTGGATCATGTTTTTGCTTTGAAGAATGTATGTAAGAATTACTTAGAAAAGCAAATTGATTTGTATGTAGCATTTATGGATCTGGAGAAGGCACATGATGGAGTTGATAGAGATGCTCTGTTTAGGGTTCTAAGAATATATGGTTTGGGAGGCAAGTTGTTAGAAGCAGTGAAAAGTTTTTATCGAGGATGTAAGGCATGTGTACGTGTAGGAAGAGAGGAAAGTGATTGGTTCTCATTGAATGTAGCTTTGCGGCAGGGGTTTGTGATATCTCCATGGTTGTTTAATTTGTTTATGGATGGGGTTGTTAGGTAGGTGAATGCTAGAGTTTTGGAAAAAGGGGCAATTATGCAGTCTGTTGGGGATAAGAGTGCTTGGGAAGTGAGTCGGTTGTTGTTCACCGATGATACAGCGCTGGTGGATGATTCATGTGAGAAACTGCAGAGGCTGGTGACTGAGTATGGTAAAGTGTGCGGAAAAAGAATGTTAAGAGTAAATGTAAATAAGAGCAATGTTTTTAGGTACAGTAGTGTTGAGGGTCAAGTCAATTGGGAGGTAAGTTTGAATGGAGAAAAACTGGAGAAAGTAAAGTGTTTTAGATATCTGGGAGTTGATCTGGCATTTGATGGAACCATTGAAGAGGAAGTAAATCATAGGGTGGGGGAGGTTCGAAAATCCTAGGAGCCTTGAAGAATGTGTGGAAGTCGAGAACATTATCTCGGAAAGCAAAAATGGGAATGTTTGAAGGAACAGGGCTTCCAACAATGTTGTATGGTTGCGAGGCGTGTGCTATGGATAGAGTTGTGCGCAGGAGGATGGATGTGCTGGACATGAGATGTTTGAGGACAATATGTGGTGTGAGGTTGTTTGATCGAATAAGTAATCTAAGGGTAAGAGAGATATGTGGAAATAGAAAGATCGTGTTTGAGAGAGCAGAAGAGGTTGTTTTGAAATGGTTTGGGCACATGGAGAGAATGAGTGAGGAAAAATTGACCAAGAGGATATATGTGTCGGAGGTGGAGGGAACGAGGAGAAGTGGGAGACCAAATTGGAGGTGGAAAGATGAAGTGAAAAAGATTTTGAGTGATCGGGGCCTGAATATGCAGGAAGGTGAAAGGCTGTCAAGGAATAGAGTGAATTGGATCGATGTGGTATACCAAGGTCGTCGTGTTGTCAATGGATTGAATCCGGGCATATGAAGTGTCTTGGGTAAACCATGGAAAGTTGTGTTGGGCCTGGATGTGGAAAGGGAGCTGTGGTTTCGAGGATTAATGCATGACAGTTGGAGACTGAATGTAAGCGAATGGGGCCTTTGTTGTCTTCTCATAGCGCTGCCTCGCGCACATGAAGGGGGAGGGGGATGTTATTACGTGTGTGGCGGGGTGGCGATGGGGGTGAGTAGTGGCAGTGTGAATTGTTTGCATATGTGCATATATGTGTGTGTTTGTGTGTGTATATATATGTGTATGTTGGGATGTGTGGGTGTGTATGTTTGCGTGTGTGGACGTGTGTGTGTGTGAATATGTGTGGGGTTGGGTTGGACCATTTCTTTCGTCTGTTTCCCTGCGCTACCTCGCAAGCGCGGGAGACAGCGATAAAGCAAAATAAATAAATAGATAAATAAATATATATATATATTTATATATATATATATATATATATATATATATATATATATATATATATATATATATATATATATATATTTTTTTTTTTTTTTTTTTTTTTTTTTTTTTTTTTTTTTATACTTTGTCGCTGTCTCCCGCGTCTGCGAGGTAGCGCAAGGAAACAGACGAAAGAAATGGCCCAACCCTCCCCATACACATGTACATACACACGTCCACACACGCAAATATACATACCTACACAGCTTTCCATGGTTTACCCCGGACGCTTCACATGCCTTGATTCAATCCACTGACAGCACGTCAACCCCTGTATACCACATCGCTCCAATTCACTCTATTCCTTGCCCTCCTTTCACCCTCCTGCATGTTCAGGCCCCGAACACACAAAATTCTTTTCACTCCATCTCTCCACCTCCAATTTGGTCTCCCTCTTCTCCTCGTTCCCTCCACCTCCGACACATATATCCTCTTGGTCAATCTTTCCTCACTCATTCTCTCCATGTGCCCAAACCATTTCAAAACACCCTCTTCTGCTCTCTCAACCACGCTCTTTTTATTTCCACACATCTCTCTTACCCTTACGTTACTTACTCGATCAAACCACCTCACACCACACATTGTCCTCAAACATCTCATTTCCAGCACATCCATCCTCCTGCGCACAACTCTATCCATAGCCCACGCCTCGCAACCATACAACATTGTTGGAACTACTATTCCTTCAAACATACCCATTTTTGCTTTCCGGGATAATGTTCTCGACTTCCACACATTCTTCAAGGCTCCCAAAATTTTCGCCCCCTCCCCCACCCTATGATCCACTTCCGCTCCCATGGTTCCATCCGCTGACAGATCCACTCCCAGATATCTAAAACACTTCCCTTCCTCCAGTTTTTCTCCATTCAAACTCATCTCTCAATTGACTTTACCCTCAACCCTACTGTACCTAATAACCTTGCTCTTATTCACATTTACTCTTAACTTTCTTCTTTCACACACTTTACCAAACTCAGTCACCAGCTTCTGCAGTTTCTCACATGAATCAGCCACCAGCGCTGTATCATCAGCGAACAACAACTGACTCACTTCCCAAGCTCTCTCATCCCCAACAGACTTCATACTTGCCCCTCTTTTCGGAGGTGGAGGGAACGAGAAGTGGGAGACCAAATTGGAGGTGGAAAGATGGAGTGAAAAAGATTTTGTGTGATCATGGCCTGAACGTGCAGGAGGGTGAAAGGAGGGCAAGGAATAGAGTAAATTGGATCGATGTGGTATACCGGGGTTGACGTGCTGTCAGTGGATTGAATCAGGGCATGTGAAGCGTCTGGCGTAAACCATGGAAAGCTGTGTAGGTATGTATATTTGCTTGTGTGGACGTATGTATATACATGTGTATGGGGGTGGGTTGGGCCATTTATTTCGTCTGTGGGAGACAGCGACAAAGCAAAAAAAAAAACAAAATATATATATATATATATATATATATATATATATATATATATATATATATATATATATATATATATATATATATATATATATATATATATATATATATATATATATATATATATGTATATATATATATATATATATATATATATATATATATATATATATATATATATATATATATATAAATATATATATATATATATATATATATATATATATATATATATATATATATATATGCTTGTGGCATGAGAAGAGTGGGAGATGGGTTGATTAGAAAGGGTAGTGAGTGGTGGGATGAAGAAGTAAGAGTATTAGTGAAAGAGAAGAGAGAGGCATTTGGACGATTTTTGCAGGGAAAAAATGCAATTGAGTGGGAGATGTATAAAAGAAAGAGACAGGAGGTCAAGAGAAAGTTGCAAGAGGTGAAAAAAAGGGCAAGTGAGAGTTGGGGTGAGAGAGTATCATTAAATTTTAGGGAGAATAAAAAGATGTTCTGGAAGGAGGTAAATAAAGTGCGTAAGACAAGGGAGCAAATGGGAACTTCAGTGAAGGGCGCAAATGGGGAGGTGATAACAAGTAGTGGTGATGTGAGAAGGAGATGGAGTGAGTATTTTGAAGGTTTGTTGAATGTGTTTGATGATAGAGTGGCAGATATAGGGTGTTTTGGTCGAGGTGGTGTGCAAAGTGAGAGGGTTAGGAAAAATGATTTGGTAAACAAATAAGAGGTAGTAAAAGCTTTGCGGAAGATGAAAGCCGGCAAGGCAGCAGGTTTGGATGGTATTGCAGTGGAATTTATTAAAAAAGGGGGTGACTGTATTGTTGACTGTATGGTTAGGTTATTTAATGTATGTATGACTCATTGGGAGGTGCCTGAGGATTGGCGGAATGCGTGCATAGTGCCTTTGTACAAAGGCAAAGGGGATAAGAGTGAGTGCTCAAATTACAGAGGTATAAGTTTGTTGAGTATTCCTGATAAATTATATGGGAGGGTATTGATTGAGAGGGTGAAGGCATGTACAGAGCATCAGATTGGGGAATAGCAGTGTGGTTTCAGAAGTGGTAGAGGATGTGTGGATCAGGTGTTTGCTTTGAAGAATGTATGTGAGAAATACTTAGAAAAGCAAATGGATTTGTATGTAGCATTTATGGATCTGGAGAAGGCATACGATAGAGTTGATACAGATGCTCTGTGGAAGGTATTAAGAATATATGGTGTGGGAGGCAAGTTGTTAGAAGCAGTGAAAAGTTTTTATCGAGGATGTAAGGCATGTGTACGTGTAGGAAGAGAGGAAAGTGATTGGTTCTCAGTGAATGTAGGTTTGCGGCAGGGGTGTGTGATGTCTCCATGGTTGTTTAATTTGTTTATGAATGGGGTTGTTAGGTAGGTGAATGCAAGAGTTTTGGAAAGAGGGGCAAGTATGAAGTCTGTTGGGGATGAGAGAGCTTGGGAAGTGAGTCAGTTGTTGTTCGCTGATGATACAGCGCTGGTGGCTGATTCATGTGAGAAACTGCAGAAGGTGGTGACTGAGTTTGGTAAAGTGTGTGAAAGAAGAAAGTTAAGAGTAAATGTGAATAAGAGCAAGGTTATTAGGTACAGTAGGGTTGAGGGTCAATTCAATTGGGAGGTAAGTTTGAATGGAGAAAAACTGGAGGAAGTAAAGTGTTTTAGATATCTGGGAGTGGATCTGGCAGCGGATGGAACCATGGAAGCGGAAGTGGATCATAGGATGGGGGAGGGGGCGAAAATTCTGGGAGCCTTGAAGAATGTGTGGAAGTCGAGAACATTATCTTGGAAAGCAAAAATGGGTATGTTTGAAGGAATAGTGGTTCCAACAATTTTGTATGGTTGCGAGGCGTGGGCTATGGATAGAGTGGTGTGCAAGAGGATGGATGTGCTGGAAATGAGATGTTTGAGGAGAATGTGTGGTGTGAGGTGGTTTGATCGAGTAAGTAACGTTAGGGTAAGAGAGATGTGTGGAAATAAAAAGAGTGTGGTTGAGAGAGCAGAAGAGGGTGTTTTGAAATGGTTTGGGCACATGGAGAGAATGAGTGAGGAAAGATTGACCAAGAGGATATATGTGTCGGAGGTGGAGGGAACGAGGAGAAGAGGGAGACCAAATTGGAGGTGGAAAGATGGAGTGAAAAAGATTTTGTGTGATCGGTGCCTGAACATGCAGGAGGGTGAAAGGAGGGCAAGGAACAGAGTGAATTGGAGCGATGTTGTATACCGGGGTTGACGTGCTGTCAGTGGATTGAATCAGGGCATGTGAAGCGTCTGGTGTAAACCATGGAAAGCTTTGTAGGTATGTATATTTGCGTGTGTGGACGTATGTATATACATGTGTATGGGGGTGGGTTCGGCCATTTCTTTCGTCTGTTTCCTTGCGCTACCTCGCAAACGCGGGAGACAGCGACAAAGCAAAAAAAAAAAAAAAATAAAATATATATATGTATATATATATATATATATATATATATATATATGTATATATATATATATATATATATATATATATATATATATATATATATATATATATATATATATATATATATATATATATATATATATATATATATATATATATATATATATATATATATATATATATATATATATATGAATACGGACAAAATACATATGAACGTGCACCTTCAGGGAATATGCAAACCTCCAACAGCTAGGATCGAACCCAAGACCCCTGTGCAACAGGCGGGAGCTCTACCGGGAGGTTATAATTCCCCCTATAGGGCGAGGATCGAACCCGGGACCCCTGTGTATGTTTTATAAAGGTGTGCGTTGATATGCATTTTGTTTGCATTCATATGCCTCCGCGCTGTACAGTTAGGTTCGAAAAAATTCAATACTCTGGCTGTGTGAGTCTGATAGGAAGTGACCATTGTAGACCCCGTTGCTCACCAACGTAAGACGAAGGGAATTAGAATACATAGTATTCGAGTTGTCATTTCCTGACGGGTGCGGTCATAGCCTAGCGGTCGCGCTCCCTCCTGTTGCACAAGGGTCCCGGGTCCGATCGTGGCTGTTGGAAGTTTGTATCTTCTATGAAGGTACGCTTTCATATGTATTTTGTTCGTATTCATATACCTCCGCGTTGTACGGTTAGGTTGGTAAAATGCTACCTGCTGGCTATGTGAGACTTGATGGGAAATGACCGGTGTAGACCCCGTTGCTCACCAATGTGAGAGGAAGGGTATTCGAGTGCATAGTATTTGAATAGTCATTTCCCTATAGGGGCGATCATAGCCTAGTGGTAGCGCTCCCTCAAGTTGTACAGGGGTCCCGGGTTCGATCCTGGCTGTTGAAGGTTTGTTTGTTCTATGAAGGTCGGCGTTCATATGCACTTTGTTCGTATATACATATATATGTATATATATATATATATATATATATATATATATATATATATTTTTTTTTTTTTCTTTTTTTTTTCCATACGATTCGCCATTTCCCGCATTTGCGAGGTAGCGTTAAGAACAGAGGACTGGGCCTTAGAGGGAAAATCCTCACCTGGCCCCCTTCTCTGTTCCTTCTTTTGGAAAATTAAAAAAAAACGAGAGGGGAGGATTTCCAGCCACCCGCTCCCTCCCCTTTTAGTCGCCTTCTACGACACGCAGGGAATACGTGGGAAGTATTCTTTCTCCCCTATCCCCAGGGATAATATATATATATATATATATATATATATATATATATATATATATATATATATATATATATATATATATATATATATATATATATACATATATTTCTCTCTCTCCCTCTTTCATATTTTAGTATATTTGATAGCCGTCTCCCGCGTTAGGGAGCTAGCGCAAGAAAACAGAGGAAGGAATGGCCTACCCACCCACATACATCTGTATATACATACACGCCCACACACGCATATATACATACCTATACACTTCAACATATACATAAATAGACATATACATATATACAGATGTATGTATTCATACTTGTTGCCTTAATCCTTTTGTGTCGCCACCCCACCGCACATGAAATAGCTCCCCCACCCCTACTCCATTAACCGCGCGAGGTAGCGCTAAGAAAAGACAACAAAAGCAACATTCGTTCACACTCAGTCTCTAGCTGTCATGTGTAATGCACCGAAATTACAGCTCCTTTTACACATCCAGGCCCTACAAAACTTTCCATAGTTTACCCCAAACGCTTCACATGCCCTGGTTCAATCCATTGACGGCACGTCGACACCGGTATACCACATTGTTCCAATTCACTCTATTATTTGCACACCTTTTATCCTCGTGTATGTTCAGGCCCCGATCGCTCAAAATCTTTTTCATTCCATCCTTCTACCTCCAATTTGGTCTCCCACTTCTCCTCGTTCCCTCCACCTCTGACATATATATCCTCTTTATCAATATTTCCTTACTCATTCTCTCAATGTGACCAAACTATTTCAATACACTCTCTTCTGCTCTCTCAACCACAATCTTTCTATTACCACATATGTTTGTTACCATTTTATTACTTACTCGATTAAACCACCTCACACCACATATTGTTCAAAAACATCTCATTTCCAGCATATTAACACTCCTCCGCGCAATTCTATCTACAGCACACACCTCTCAAACATATAACATTGTTGGAACCACTATTTCTTCAAACGTACCTATTTTCGCTTTCCAAGATAACGTTCTCGCCTTCCAAACATTCTGCAACGCTTCCAGAACCTTCACCCTCTCCCCACCATTTGACTCACATCCGCTTCCATGGTTCCATCCGCTGCCAAATCCACTCCCAGATATCTAAAACATTTCACCTCCTCCAGTATTTCTCCATTCAAACTTACCTTCCAGTTGACTTGTCCCTCCACCCTTCTGAACCTATTAACCTTACTCTTATTCACATTTACTCTCAGCTTCTTCTTTTATTCACTTTACCAGACTCAGTCACCAGCTTCTGCAGTTTCTCACCCGAATCAGCCACCAGTGCTCTATCATCAGCGAACAACAACTGACTCACTTCCCAAGCTCTCTCATCCATAACAGACTGCATACTTGCCCCTCTCTCCAAGACTCTTGTAGTAACCTTCACAACCACCCCATCCATAAACAAATTAATAAAACCATGGAGACATCACACACCCCTGCCGCAAACCTACATTCACTGAGAACCAATCACTTTCCTCTCTTCCTACACGTACACATGCCATACATCCTCGATAAAAACTTTTCACTGCTTCTAACAACTTGCTTCCCACACTATATATTCTTAGTACCTTCCACAGAGCATCCCTATCAACTCTATCATATGCCCTCTCCAGATCCATAAATGCTACATACAAATCCATTTGTTTTTCTAAGTATTTCTCACATACATTCTTCAAAGCAAACACCTGATCCACACATCCTCTACCACTTCTGACACCACACCGCTCTTCCCCAATCTGATGCTCTGTACATGCCTTCACCCTCTCAATCAATACCCTCCCATATAATTTACCAGGAATATTCAACAAACAAATTAATAAAACCATGGAGACATCACGCACCCCTGCCGGAAACCGACATTCACTGGGAAACAATCACTTTCCTTTCTTTTTATTCGTACACATGCCATACATCCTCAATAAAAACTTTTCACTGCTTCTAGCAACTTACCTCCCACACCATATACTCTCAATACCCTCCACTGATCATCTCTATCAGCTCTATCATATGCCCTCTCCAGATCCATAAATGCTACATACAAATCCATTTATGTTTCTAAGTATTTCTCACATACATTCTTGAAAGCAAACACCTTATCCACACATACTCTACCACTTCTAAAACCACACCGATGTTCCCCAATCTGACGCTATATATATGCCTTGACCCTCTTTATCAATACCCTCCCATATAATTTCCCAGGAGTTCTAAACAAATTATACCGCTGTAAGTTGAACACTCACGTTATCCCGTTTGCGTTTGTACAGTGGCATAATGCATGCATTCCGCCAATCCTCAGGCATTTCATTATGAACTATACATACATTGAATATCCTCACCAACCAATCAACAACACAGTCACCCCTTTTTTTAATAAATTTCAATGCAAAATCATCCAAACCCTCTGCCGTGCGAGCTTTCATCATCCACAAAGGTTTCACTACCTCTTCTCTGTTTACGAAACCATTCACCCTGACCCTCTCACTTCGTACGCCCCCTCTATCACAAACATGAACACTTCATCATCCTTTCATATCCTCTTGCCGTAGACACTCCTCACATGTACAATCACTCTCACCGTCTTTTCACATCCTCTTACCATAAAAATCGATCACATATTCAGAAACACTATTACTCTCTTTTCACATCCTCTTACCACAAACATCTATCAGAAAACAAACAAGCACTCTTGTCAACATATCTTGCCGTCTCACGATAGTCTTTCACTCATACACGAACACCATCATCATTGTTTCGTGCTTCTCACCAACCATACATATTCACCCTCACCGTCCTTATGTATATTCTTATCGCAAAAATTGCATTTCTCACTACAGACAACCTCCATATATACACACAAACACCAGCAACATCCTTTTGAATTTACTGACCAAAATTACTCTCACTATCCTTTCCTATCCAATCTCCACAAAAATATACCCTTCATTCCAGAGACTGTCAGTCTGGTAACCAACCAAAGAACTTTCCCATTCGTCCTCCCCATCTGGTTCTATAGGAAAGGAAGCCAAGACGGAAGAGGGACACTTCCGGCCCGGGAGAACCTGTCGAAAGCGTAGACCCTTTGGACGTCTTCACATCTTTTGGGGATTAAAACTAGACCTTTGAATTTCATATAAAGTCATGGCTTTTCATGACAACCATTATTTGACTCGATACTCACTTCACTAAGGTTTAAATTCATGATAATTTCTCAACAGACAGTAAGATAACAAAGGTAATGCTACGCAATGATACGTACATTGTTCTCAAGACAATGACCATTCAGAGAGAGAGAGAGAGAGAGAGAGAGAGAGAGAGAGAGAGAGAGAGAGAGAGAGAGAGAGAGAGAGAGAGAGAGAGAGAGAGAGAGAGACAACACACACATACACACGCATATATATATATATATATATATATATATATATATATATATATATATATATATATATATATATATATATATATATATATATATATACATATATATATATATATATATATGTTCGGGTGAACATACTTGGACGTGGAGGTACAAGTAGTTGCACGGACTGTGATCCTTGCTGTGGTTACAAGAATGTTCTTCCGCCCACCAGTGATGCTACTGCTTTTGTGAATTAAGAACCATTGCAACACAAACCTCGCCAGGTGGTAGAGTGACCCGCAGTGTATCGAGACAGACTTCCCCAGAACTTTTTTAAAGGGGAAGTAAATGTTTATAGTTGTGTTACTGGAATGATAGTTTTCATACATGGTGCTCTGACAAGAAAAAAGTGAAATTGGAAAAGAATGTAGCTTAGACATTGAAGCTTATTCTTTCATTGAAATGTGAACAAAGGGAGCATTTTTTTCAAAGTGATAGAGATGGAAAGCAAAAAGGTGTTTTTCATGAATGCACTGGAAAAGTTGAGGTCCAGATAAACTTTTTGGTCTGTCAAGGGTTTATTTTGGCGGATGATCAACTACCTACCCTCATGTATCCAAGATATGGTTGTACTTTGTGTAATGAAGAAAACTGAGAAACATCATAAGCCAATATTCCAGTTTCATGATAAGAGAAGTGGACCAGGCTGTATGATACAGTGGTTAGATTCATGAAAACTAATATTGACGTTGTGTAAATAAATTATACATTTCCCTTTACATAGCCAGAGGTTGAACCATTATGTCACATTCATTTTTTCAATTCATTTCAAGCTAGAAGTATCAGTTTTCTAAATTATTTCCTACATTTTTCATATGTATATATATATATATATATATATATATATATATATATGTGTATGTATGTGTGTGTATGTGTGTATATGTATGTATGTGTGTGTATGTGTGTATATGTATGTATATATGTGTATATATATATATATATATATATATATATATATATATATATATATATATATATATATATATATATATATATATATATATATATATATATATATATATATATATATATATATATATATATATATATATATATATATATATATATATATATATATATATATATATATATATTATCCCTGGGGATAGGGGTGAAAGAACACTTCCCACGCATTCCTCACGTGTCGTAGAAGGCGACTAGAGGGGACGGAAGCGGGGGGGCCAGAAATCCTCCCCTCCTTGTATTTTAACTTTCTAAAAATGGGAAACAGAAGGAGTCACGCGGGGAGTGCTCATCCTCCTCGTAGACTCAGATTGGGGTGTCTAAATGTGTGTGGATGTAACCAAGATGTGAAGAAAGGAGGGATAGGTAGTACGTTTGAGGAAAGGAACCTGGATGTTTTGGCTCTGAGTGAAACAAAGGTCAAGGGTAAAGGGTAAGAGTGGTTTGGAAATGTCTTGGGAGTAAAGTTAGGGGTTAGTGAGAGGACAAGAGCAATGGAAGGAGTAGCAGTACTCCTGAAACAGGAGTTGTGGGAGTATGTGATAGAATGTAAGAAAGTAAATTCTCGATTGATATGGGTAAAACTGAAAGTTGATGTAGAGAGATGGGTGATTATTGATGCATATGCACCTGGGCATGAGAAGAAAGATCATGAGAGGCAAGTGTTTTGGGAGCAGCTGAATGAGTGTGTTAGTGGTTTTAATGCACAAGACCGGGTTATAGTGATGGGTGATTTGAATGCAAAAGTGAGTAATATTGGTATACATAGGGTGTTCAGTGTTGTAAATGGAAATGTTGAAGAGCTTGTAGATTTATGTGCTGAAAAAGGACTGGTGATTGGGAATACCTGGTTTAAAAAGCGAGATATACATAAGTATACGTATGTAAGTAGGAAAAACGGCCAGAGAGTGTTATTGAATCACGTGTTAATTGACAGGCGCGCAAAAGAGAGACTTTTGGATGTTAATGTGCTGAGAGGTGCAACTGGAGGGATGTCTGATCATTATCTTGTGGAGGCTAAGGTGAAGATTTGTATAGGTTTTCAGAAAAGAAGAGTGAATGTTGGGGTGAAGAGGGTGGTGAGAGTAAGTGAGCTTGGGAAGGAGACTTGTGTGAGGAAGTACCAGGAGAGACTGAGTACAGAATGGAAAAAGGTGAGAACAATGGAAGTAAGGGGAGTGGGGGAGGAATGGGATGTATTTAGGGAATCAGTATTGGAGTGCGCAAAAGATGCTTGTGGCATGAGAAGCGTGGGAGATGGGTTGATTAGAAAGGGTAGTGAGTGGTGGGATGAAGAAGTAAGATTATTAGTGAAAGAGAAGAGAGAGGCATTTGGACGATTTTTGCAGGGAAAAAATGCAATTGAGTGGGAGATGTATAAAAGAAACAGACAGGAGGTCAAGAGAAAGGTGCAAGAGGTGAAAAAGAGGGCAAATGAGAGTTGGGGTGAGAGAGTATCATTACATTTTAGGAAGAATAAAAAGATGTTTATAAATAAATTGCGTAAGACAAGGGACAAATGGGAACTTCAGTGAAGGGCGCAAATGGGGAGGTGATAAAGAGTAGTGGTGATGTGAGAAGGAGATAGAGTGAGTATTTTAATGGTTTGTTGAATGTGTTTGATGATAGAGTGGCAATAGAGTGGCAGATATAGGGTGTTTTGGTCGAGGTGGTGTACAAAGTGAGAGGGTTAGGGAAAATGATTTGGTAAACAGAGAAGAGGTAGTAAAAGCTTTGCGGAAGATGAAAGCCGGCAAGGCGGCAGGTTTGGATGGTATTGCAGTGGAATCAGTTAAAAAAGGGGGTGACTGTACTGTTGACTGGTTGGTAAGGATTTTGAATATATGTATGATTCATGGTGAGGTGCCTCAGGATTGGCGGAATGCGTGCATAGTGCCATTGTACAAAGGCAAAGGGGATAAGAGTGAGTGCTCAAATTACAGAGGTATAAGTTTGTTGAGTATTCCTGGTAAATTATATGGGAGGGTATTAATTGAGAGGGTGAAGGCATGTACAGAGCATCAGATTGGGGAAGAGCAGTGTGCTTTCAGAAGTGGTAGAGGATGTGTGGATCAAGTGTTTGCTTTGAAGAATGTATGTGAGAAATACTTAGAAAAGCAAATGGATTTGTATGTAGCATTTATGGATCTGAAGAAGGCATATGATAGAGTTGATAGAGATGCTTGTGGAAGTTATTAAGAATATATTGTGTGGGAGGCAAGTTGTTAGAAGCAGTGAAAAGTTTAATCGAGTATGTAAGGTATGTGTACGTGTAGGAAGAGAGGAAAGTGATATGTTCTCAGTGAATGTAGGTTTGCGGCAGGTGCGTGTGATGTCTCCATGGTTGTTTAATTTGTTTATGGATGGGGTTGTTAGGGAGGTGAATGCAATAGTTTTGGAAAGAGGGGCAAGTATGAAGTCTGTTGTGGATGAGAGAGCTTGGGAAGTGAATCAGTTGTTCGCTGATGGTACAGCGCTGGTGGCTGATTCATGTGAGAAACTGCAGAAGCTGGTGACTGAGTTTGGTAAAGTGTGTGAAAGAAGAAAGTTAAGAGTAAATGTGAATAAGAGCAAGGTTATTAGGTACAGTAGGGTTGAGGGTCAAGTCAACTGGGAGGTAAGTTTGAATGGAGAAAAACTGGAGGAAGTAAAGTGTTTTAGATATCTGGGAGTGGATCTGGCAGCGGGTGGCACCATGGAAGCGGTATAGAATCATAGGGTCGGGGAGGGGGTGAAAATCCCGGGAGCCTTCAAGAATATGTGGAAGTCGAGAACATTATCTCGGAAAGCAAAAATGGGTATGTTTGAAGGAATAGTGTTTCCAACAATGTTGTATGGTTGCGAAGCGTGGGTTATAGATAGAGTTGTGCGCAGGAGGGTGGATGTGCTGGAAATGAGATGTTTGAGGACAATGTGTGGTGTGAGGTGGTTTGATCGAGTAAGTAATGTAAGGGTAAGAGATATGTGTGGAAATAAAAAGATCGTGGTTGAGAGAGCAGAAGAGGGTGTTTTGAAATGGTCGGGGCACATGGAGAGAATGAGTGAGGAAAGATTGACCAAGAGGATATATGTGTCGGAGGTGGTGTGAACGAGAAGTGGGAGACCAAATTGGAGGGGGGAAGATGAAGTGAAAAAGAT
>NC_092227.1:32711951-32731951 GCF_036320965.1 Panulirus ornatus | reverse complement strand
ATTATCTCGGAAAGCAAAAATGGGTATGTTTGAACTATTAGTGGTTCCAACAATACTGTATGGTCGCGAGGCGTGGGCTATGTATAGAGTTGTGCGCAGGAGGGTGGATGTGCTGGAAATGAGATGTTTGAAGACAATGTGTGGTGTGAGGTGGTTTGATCGAGTAAGTAAGTAAGGGTAAGAGAGATGTGTGGAAATAAAAAGAGCGTTGTTGAGAGATCAGAAGAGGGTGTTTTCAAATGATTTGGGTACATGGAGAGAATGAGTGAGGAAAGATTGACCAAGAGGATATATGTGTCGGAGGTGGAGGGAAAAGAGGAGAAGTGGGAGACCAAATTGGAGGTGGAAAGATGGAGTGAAAAAGATTTTGTGTGATCGGGACCTGAACATGCAGGAGGGTGAAAGGAGGGCAAGGAATAGAGTGAATTGGATCGATGTGGTATTCCGGGGTGACACATGCTGTCAGTGGATTGAATCAGTGTATGTGAAGCGTCTGGGTAAACCATGGAAAGCTGTGTAGGTATGTATATTTGCGTGTGTGGACGTATGTATATACATGTGTATGGGGTGGGTTGGGCCATTTCTTTCGTCTGTTTCTTGCGCTACTTCGCAAACGCGGGAGACAGCGACAAAGCAAAAAAAAAAAAAAAATAAATTAAAAAATATATATATATATAATATATATATATTATATTATATATATATATATTATATATATATATATATATATATATATAAATGATCACATTTGCGCTTGAACAAGATATTCCTATGAGTCCACGGTGAAAAATGAAACACGAAAGTCCCAAATTGACTTCGTGTAATAATCACATTATCTCACAAGAGAGAAATGTAACAGTCAGTTAATATACATCGAAGAGACGAAGGTAGGACTCCATTTAATAAACATACGATTGTTCAAGACATACAACGAGCGTTCATAAACTAATCATTTTACAAATTTTCTGATCAATAAAGTTACCTAATTTGCATAGACTATCACTAATATCAAGATTATAATTCTTTGTGTATAAGTATATAGTATATAAGTATATGGTATAGAGTATAAGAATGGGACGAGAATCAAATGCCTTGTTTAATCACGTCAAAAACTATGATCATTGTATTGACTGGAGTAATGCCATCTCAGTTATTAACTCTAACACTATTACCACGAGAAATACCATTGAATCTTCTATTATTAGATACACAAAGAGTAAAAATCTTAATATCAGTGATAGTCCATACAAATTAGATAACTTTATTGTTGATAAAATTTGAAATTTATTCTTGCTGCCTTCACTCATTCCCGTCGCCACCCCCCACACGTGAAATGACAACTCCCATCCCCCAAATGTGTGTGTGAGGTAGCGCTAGGAAAAGAGAACAAAGGCCACATTCGTTCACACTCAGTCTCTAGCTGTCATATATAATGCATCGAAACAACAGCTCTCTTTTCACATCCAGGCCCCACAAAACTTTCCGTGGTTTACCTCAGACGCTTCACATGCCCTGGTCCAATCCAATGACAGGACGTGGACCCGGTATACCACATCATTCCAATTCATACTGTTCCTTGCACACCTTTTACCCTCCTGCTTGTTCAAGCCCCGATCACCCAAAATCTTCTTCACTCCATCTTTCCACCTCCAATTTGGTCTCCCACTTCTCGTTCTTTCCGCCTCTGACAAATATATTCTCTCTGTCAATCTTTCCTCACTCATTCTCTACATGTGACCAAATCATTTCAAAACACCCTCTTCTGCTCTCTCAACCACACTCTTTTATTTCCACACATCTCTCTTCCCCTTTCATTACTTACTCGATCAAACCACCTCAAACCACATATTGTCCTCAAACATCTCATTTTCAGAACATCCACCCTCCTCCGCACAACTCTATCTATAGCCCACGCCTCGCAACCATATAACATTGTTGGAACCACATTCCCTTCAAATATACCATTCTTTCTTTCCAAGGTAATGTTCTCGACTTCAATACATTCTTCGACGCTCCCAGAACTTTCGCTCCTTCCCCCACCCAATGATTCACTTCCGCTTCCATGGTTCCATCCGCTGCCAAATCCACTCCCATTTATCTAAAACACTTCACTTCCTCCAGTTTTTATCCATTCAAACTTACCTCCCATTTCACTTGTCACTCAACTCTAGTGTAGCTAATAACTTTGTCCTTATTCGCATTTACTCACGACTTTCTTCTTTCACACACTTTACCAAACTCAATCACCAGTTTCTGCAGTTTCTCACCCGAATCAGCCACCAGCGCTGAATCATCAGTGAACAACAACTAACTCACTTCCCAAGCTCTCTCATCCACAACTGACTCCATACTTGCCCCTCTCTCCAAAACTGTTGCATTCACCTCTTTAACATCCCCATCCACAAACAAATTAATCAACCATGGACACATCATGCACCCCTGCCGGAAACCAACATTTACTGAGAACCAATCGCTTTCCTGTCTTGCTACTCGTACACATACTTTACATCCTCGATAAAAACTTTTCACTGCTTCTAACAACTTTCCTCCAACACCATATATTCTTAACACCTTCCACAGAGCATCTCTAGCAACTCCATCATATCCCTTCTCCAGACCCATAAATACTATAGACAAATCCATTTGCTTTTCTAAGTACTTCTCACATACATTTTTTAAAGCAAGCACCTGATCCACACATCCTCTACCAATTGTGAAACCACACTGCTCTTCCCCAATCTGATGCTCTGTACATGCCTTGACTCTCTCAATCAATACCCTCCCATATCATTTACCAGGAATACTCAACAAACTTATACCTCTGTAATTTGAGCACTCACTATTTTCACCTTTGGCTTTGTACAGTGGCACTATGCAAGCATTCCGCCAATCCTCAGGCACATTACCATGTGTCATACATGCATTATATAACCCTACACACTACTCAACAACACAGTCACCCCATTTTTAAATAAATTCCACTGCAATACCATCCAAACCCGCTGCCTAGCCGTCTTTCATCTTCCGCAAAGCTTTTGCTACTTCTCTTTGTTTACCAAATTATTCTCACTAACCATCTCACTTTGCACACCACCTCAACCAAAACACCCTATGTCTGCTACTCTAACATCAAATATATTCAACAAAACTTCAAAATACTAACTCCATCTCCTCACGTAACTACTACTTGTTATCACCTCCCCATTAGCCCCCTTCATTGATCTTCTTATTTGTTAGCTTGTCTTACGCACTTTATTTACCTCCTCCAAAACATATTTTCATCCTCCCTAAAACTTATTGATACTCCCTCACCGCAAGTGTCATTTGCCCTCCTTCTCACTTCTTGCACAGTTCTCTTGATCTCCTGCGTCTTTCTTTAATACATTTCCCACTCATTTGCATTATTTCCCTGAAAAAATCCTCCAAATGCCTCTCTCTTCTCTTTCACTAGTAATCTTACTTCTTTAACCCACCACTCACCACCCTTTCTGATCTGCCCACCTCCCACGCTTCTCATGCCAGAAGCATCACTACTTCCCTAAATACATCCCATTCCTCCACCACTCCCCTTACGTCCTTTGTTCTCAATTTTTCCATTCTGTACTCAGACTCTCCTGGTACTTCCTCACACTTCCCTAGCTCACTTACTCTCACCACTCCTCGTAGACTCAGATTGGGGTGTCTAAATGTGTGTGTATGTAACCAAGATGTGAAAAAAAGGAGAGATAGGTAGCATGTTTGAGGAAAGGAACCTGGATGTTTTGGCTCTGAGTGAAATGAAGCTCAAAGGTAAAGGGGAAGAGTGATTTGAGAATGTCTTGGGAGTAAAGTCATGAGTTAGTGAGAGGACAAGAGCAAGGGAAGGAGTAGCAGTACTCCTGAAACAGGAGTTGTGGGAGTGTGTGACAGAATGTAAGAAAGTAAGTTCTCGATTAATATGGGTAAAACTGAAAGTTGATGTAGAGAGATGGGTGATTATTGGTGCATATGCACCTGGGCATGAGAAGAAACATCATGAGAGGCAAGTGTTATGGGAGCAGCTGAATGAGTGTGTTAGTGGTTTTGATACACGAGACCGGGTTATAGTGATGGGTGATTTGAATGCAAATGTGAGTAATGTGGCAGTTGAGGGAATAATTGGTATACATGGGGTGTTCAGTGTTGTAAATGAAAATGTTGAAGATCTTGTAGATTTATGTGCTGAAAAAGGACTGGTGATTGGGAATACCTGGTTTAAAAAGCGAGATATACATAAGTATACGTATGTAAGTAGGAGAGATGGCCAGAGAGCGTTATTGGATTACGTGTTAATTGACAGGCGCGCGAAAGAGAGACTTTCGGATGTTAATGTGCTGAGAGGTGCAACTGGAGGGATGTCTGATCATTATTTTGTGGAGGCAAAGGTGAAGATTTGTATGGGTTTTCAGAAAAGAAGAGTGAATGTTGGGGTGAAGAGGGTGGTGAGAGTAAGTGAGCTTGGGAAGGAGACTTGTGTGAGGAAGTACCATGAGAGACTGAGGACAGAATGGAAAAAGGTGAGAACAATGGAAGTAAGGGGAGTGGGGGAGGAATGGGATGTATTTAGGGAATCAGTGAAGGAGTGCGCAAAAGATGCTTGTGGCATGAGAAGCGTGGGAGGTGGGTTGATTAGAAAGGGTAGTGAGTGGTGGAATGAAGAAGCAAGATTATTAGTGAAAGAGAAGAGAGAGGCATTTGGACGATTTTTGCAGGGAAAAAAGGCAATTGAGCGGGAGATGTATAAAAGAAAAAGACAAGAGGTCAAGAGAAAGGGGCAAGAGGTGAAAAAGAGGGGAAATGAGAGTTGGGGTGAGAGAGTATCATTAAATTTTAGGGAGAATAAAAATATGTTCTGGAAGGAGGGAAATAAAGTGCGTAAGACAATGGAGCAAATGGATACTTCATTGAAGGCCCAAATGGGGAGGTGATAACAAGTAGTGGTGATGTGAGAAGGATATAGAGTGAGTATTTTGAAGGTTTGTTGAATGTGTTTGATGATAGAATGGCAAATATAGGGTGTTTTGGTCGAAGTGGTGTGCAAAGTGAGCGGGTTAAGGAAAATGATTTGGTAAACAGAGAAGAGGTAGTAAAAGCTTTGCGGAAGATGCAAACCGGCAAGGCAACAGGTTTGGATGTTATTTCAGTGGAATCTATTAAAAAAGAGGGTGACTGTATTGTTGACTGGTTGGTACGGTTATTCAATTTATGTATGACTCATGGTGAGGTGCCTGAGGATTGGCGGAATGCGTGCATAGTGCCATTGCACAAAGGCAAAGTGGATAAGAGTGAGTGCTCAAATTACAGAAGTATAAGTTTGTTGAGTATTCCTGGTAAATTATATGGGAGGGTATTGATTGAGAGGTGAAGGCATGTACAGAGCATCAGATTGGGGAAGATCAGTGTGGTTTCAGAAGTGGTAGAGGATATGTGGATCAGGTGTTTGCTTTGAAGAATGTATGTGAGTAATACTTAGAAAAAGAAATGGATTTGTAAGTAGCATTTATGGATCTGGAGAAGGCATATGATAGAGTTGACAGAGATGCTCTGTGGAAGGTATTAAGAATATATGGAGTGGGAGGCATGTTGTTAGAAGCAGTGAAAAGTTTTAATCGAGGATGCAAGGCATGTGTCCGTGTAGGAAGAAAGAAAAATGATTGGTTCTCAGTGAATGTAGGTTTGCGGCAGGTGTGTGTGATGTCTCCATGGTTGTTTAATTTGTTTATGGATGGGGTTGTTAGGGAGGTGAATGCAAGAGTTTTGCAAAGAGGGGCAAGTATGAAGTCTTTTGTGGATGAGAGAGCTTGGGAAGTGAGTCAGTTGTTGTTCGCCGATGATACAGCGCTGGTTGTTGATTCATGTGAGAAACTGCAGAAGCTGGTGACTGAGTTTGGTAAAGTGTGTGAAAGAAGAAACTTAGGAGTAAATGTGAATAAGAGCAAGGTTATTAGGTACAGTAAGGTTGAGGGTTAAGTCAATTGGGAGGTAAGAGTGAATGGAGAAAAACTGGAGGAAGTAAAGTGTTTTAGATATCTGTGAGTGTATCTGGCAGCGGATGGAACCATGGAAGCGGAAGTGGATCATAGGGTGGGGGAGCGGGCGAAAATCCTGGGAGCCTTGAAGAATGTGTGGAAGTCGAGAACATTATCTCGGAAAGCAAAAATGGGTATGTTTGAAGGAATAGTGGTTCCAACAATGTTGTATGGTTGCGAGGCGTGGGCGATGGATAGAGTTGTGCGCAGGAGGGTGGATGTGCTGGAAATGATATGTTTCAGGACAATGTGTGGTGTGAGGTGGCTTGATCGAGTAAGTAATGTAAAGGTAAGAGAGATGTGTGGAAATAAAAAGAGCGTGGTTGAGAGAGCAAAAGAGCGTGTTTTGAAATTGTTTGGGCACATGGAGAGAATGAGTGAGGAAAGATTGACCAAGAGGATATATGTGTCGGAGGTGGAGGGAACGAGGAGAAGTGGGAGACCAAATTGGAGGTGGAAAGATGGAGTGAAAAAGATTTTGAGTGATCGGGGCCTGAACATGCAAGAAGGTGGAAGGCGGGCAAGGAATAGAGTGAATTGGATCGATGTGGTATACCGGGGTTGACGTGCTGTCAGTGGATTGAATCAGGGCATGTGAAGTGTTTGGGGTAAACCATGGAAAGTTGTGTGGGGCCTGGATGTGGAAAGGGAGTTGTGGTTTGGTGCATTATTGCATGGCAGCAAGAGACTGAGTGTGAACGAATGGGGCGTTTGTTGTCTTTTCCTAGCGCTACCTCGCACACTTGAAGTGGGGAGGGGGATGGTATTCCATGTGTGGCGAGGTGGCGATGGGAATGAATAAAGGCAGACAGTGTGAATTGTGTGCATGGGTATATATGTATGTGTCTGTGTGTGTATATATATTTGTAAATTGAGATGTATAGTTATGTATATTTGCATGTGTGGACGTGTATGTATATGTATGTGTATGGAGGTGGGTGGGCCCATTTCTTTCGTCTGTTTCCTTGCGCTACCTCGCAAACGCGGGAGACAGCGTTTGCGAGGTATATATATATATATATATATATATATATATATATATATATATATATATATATATATATATATATATATATACATATATATATATATATGTATATATATATATATACATATATATATATGTATATATATATATATATATATATATATATATATATATATATACATATATATATATATACATACATATATATATATATATATATATACATAATATATATATATATATATATATATATATATATATATATATATATATATATATATATATATATATATATATATATATATATATATATTTTTTTTTTTTTTTTTTTTTTTATACTTTGTCGCTGTCTCCCGCGTTTGCGAGGTAGCGCAAGGAAACAGACGAAAGAAATGGCCCAACCCCCCCCATACACATGTACATACACACGTCCACACACGCAAATATACATACCTACACAGCTTTCCATGGTTTACCCCGGACGCTTCACATGCCTTGATTCAATCCACTGACAGCACGTCAACCCCTGTATACCACATCGCTCCAATTCACTCTATTCCTTGCCCTCCTTTCACCCTCCTGCATGTTCAGGCCCCGATCACACAAAATCCTTTTCACTCCGTCTTTCCTCCTCCAATTTGGTCTCCCTCTTCTCCTCGTTCCCTCCACCTCCGACACATATATCCTCTTGGTCAATCTTTCCTCACTCATTCTCTCCATGTGCCCAAACCATTTCAAAACACCCTCTTCTGCTCTCTCAACCACGCTCTTTTTATTTCCACACATCTCTCTTACCCTTACGTTACTTACTCGATCAAACCACCTCACACCACACATTGTCCTCAAACATCTCATTTCCAGCACATCCATCCTCCTGCGCACAACTCTATCCACAGCCCACGCCTCGCAACCATACAACATTGTTGGAACCACTATTCCTTGAAACATACCCATTTTTGCTTTCCGGGATAATGTTCTCGACTTCCACACATTCTTCAAGGCTCCCAAAATTTTCGCCCCCTCCCCCACCCTATGATCCACTTCCGCTTCCATGGTTCCATCCGCTGACAGATCCACTCCCAGATATCTAAAACACTTCACTTCCTCCAGCCTTTCTCCATTCAAACTCACCTCCCAATTGACTTGACCCTCAACCCCACTGTACCTAATAACCTTGCTCTTATTCACATTTACTCTTAACTTTCTTCTTCCACACACTTTACCAAACTCCGTCACCAGCTTCTGCAGTTTCTCACATGAATCCGCCACCAGCGCTGTATCATCAGCGAACAACATATATATATATATATATATATATATATATATATATATATATATATATATATATATATATATATATATATATATATATAAATATATATATATATATGTATATATATATATATATATATATATATATATATACATATATACATATATATATATATATATACATATATATAAATATATATATATATATATATATATATATATATATATATATATATATATATATATATATATATATATATATATATATATATATATATATATATATATATATATATATATATATATATATATATATATATATATATATATATATATATATATACATATATACATATATATATATATATATATATATATATATATATATATATATATATATATATATATATATATATATATATATATATATATATATATATATATATATATATATATATATATATATATATATATATATATATATATATATATATATATATATATATATGTATATATATATATATATATATATATATATATGTATATATATATATATATATATATATATATATATATATATATATATATATATATATATATATATATATATATATATATATATATATATATATATATATATATATATATATATATATATATATATATTTATTTATTCCTATAAGTCCACGGGGAAAATGAAGCACGAAAAGTTCCCAATTGCACTTTCGTGTAATAATCACATCATCAGGGGAGACACAAGAGAGACGTATGACAGTCTGTTGATATACATCGAAGAGTCAAAGCTAGGACGCCATTTGGTAAACGTGGGAGGGGGGGCAGATTAGAAAGGGTAATGAGTGGTGGGATGAAGAGGTACGATTATTAATGAAAGAAAAGAGAGAGGCATTTGGACGATTTTTGCTGGGAGATAATGCAAATGACTGGGAGATGTATAAAAGAACGAGGCAGAAGAGGTGAAAGAGAGGGCAAATGAGAGTTGGGGTGAGAGAGTATCATTAAATTTTAGAGAGAATAAAAATATTTTTTGGAAGGAGGTAAATAAAGTGCGTAAGAGAAGGGAACAAATGGGAAATTCTGTGAAGGGGGTTAATGGAGGGGTGATAACAAGTAGTGGTGATGTGAGAAGGGGATGGAGTGAGAATTTTGAAAGTTTGTTGAATGTGTTTGATGATAGAGTGGCAGATAAAGGGTGTTTTGGTCGAGGTGGTGTGGAAAGTGAGTTAGGGAAAATGATTTGGTAAACATACAAGAGGTAGTAAAATCTTTGCGGAAGATGAAAGCCGGCAAGGCAGCGGGTCTGGATGGCATTGCAGAGGAATTTATCAAAAAAGGGGGTGATTGTATTGTTGACTGGTTGGTAATGTTATTTAATGTATGTAAGACTCATGGTGAGGTGCCTGAGGATTGGCGGAATGCGTGCATAGTGCCATTGTACAAAGGCAAAGGAGATAAAAGTGAGTGCTCAAATTCCAGAGGTATAAATTTGTTGAGTATTCCTGTGAAAGTATATGGGAGTGTATTGATTGAGAGGGTGAAGGCATGTACAGAGCATCAAATTTGGGAAGAGCAGTGTGGTTTCAGAAGTGGTAGAGGATGTGTTGATCAGGTGTTTGCTTTGAAGAATGTATGTGAGAAATACTTAGAAAAGCAAATGGATTTGTTTGTAGCATTTATGGATCTGGGGCATATGGTGGAGTTGATAGAGATGCTCCGTGGAGGGTATTAAGAATATATGGTGTTAGAGGCAAGTTGTTAGAAGCAGTGAAACGTTTTTATCGAGGATGTAAGGAATGTGTACGAGTAGAAAGAGAGGAAAGTGATTGGTTCTCAGTGAATGTAGGTTTGTGGCAGGGGTGTGTGATGTCTCCATGGTTGTTTAATTTGTTTATGGATGGGGTTGTTCGGGAGGTGAATGCAAGAGTTTTGGAAAGAGGGGCAAGTATGAAGTCTGTTGTGGATGAGAGAGCTTGGGAATTGAGTCAGTTGTTGTTCGCTGATGATACAGGCCTGGTGGCTGATTCATGTGAGAAACTGAAGAAGCTTGTAACAGATTTTTGTAAAGTGTGTGAAAGAAGAAAGCTGAGAGTAAATATGAATAAGAGGAAGGTTATTAGGTACAGTAGGGTTAAAGGTTAAGAGAATTGGGAGGTAGGTTTGAATGGAGAAAAACTTGAGGAAGTGAAGTGTTTTAGATATCTAGGAGTGGATTTGGCAGCTGATGGAACCATGAAAGCGGAAGTAAATCATAGGGGTTGGGGAGATGGCTATAATTCTGGGAGCGTTGAAGAATTTGCTGAAATCGAGAACATTATCTCGGAAAGCAGGAATGGGTATGTTTGAAGGAATTGTGGTTCCAACAATGTTATATGGTTGCGAGGCGTGGGTTATAGACAGAGGTGTGGGGAGGAGGGCGGATGTGCTGAAAATGAGATGTTTGAGGACAATGTGTGGTGTGAGGTGGCTTGATCGAGTAAGTAATGTAAAGGTAAGAGAGATGTGTGGAAATAAAAAGAGCGTGGTTGAGAGAGCAAAAGAGCGTGTTTTGAAATTGTTTGGGCACATGGAGAGAATGAGTGAGGAAAGATTGACCAAGAGGATATATGTGTCGGAGGTGGAGGGAACGAGGAGAAGTGGGAGACCAAATTGGAGGTGGAAAGATGGAGTGAAAAAGATTTTGAGTGATCGGGGCCTGAACATGCAAGAAGGTGGAAGGCGGGCAAGGAATAGAGTGAATTGGATCGATGTGGTATACCGGGGTTGACGTGCTGTCAGTGGATTGAATCAGGGCATGTGAAGTGTTTGGGGTAAACCATGGAAAGTTGTGTGGGGCCTGGATGTGGAAAGGGAGTTGTGGTTTGGTGCATTATTGCATGGCAGCAAGAGACTGAGTGTGAACGAATGGGGCGTTTGTTGTCTTTTCCTAGCGCTACCTCGCACACTTGAAGTGGGGAGGGGGATGGTATTCCATGTGTGGCGAGGTGGCGATGGGAATGAATAAAGGCAGACAGTGTGAATTGTGTGCATGGGTATATATGTATGTGTCTGTGTGTGTATATATATTTGTAAATTGAGATGTATAGTTATGTATATTTGCATGTGTGGACGTGTATGTATATGTATGTGTATGGAGGTGGGTGGGCCCATTTCTTTCGTCTGTTTCCTTGCGCTACCTCGCAAACGCGGGAGACAGCGTTTGCGAGGTATATATATATATATATATATATATATATATATATATATATATATATATATATATATATATATATATATATACATATATATATATATATGTATATATATATATATACATATATATATATGTATATATATATATATATATATATATATATATATATATATATATACATATATATATATATACATACATATATATATATATATATATATACATATATATATATATATATATATATATATATATATATATATATATATATATATATAATATATATATATATATATATATATATATATATATTTTTTTTTTTTTTTTTTTTTATACTTTGTCGCTGTCTCCCGCGTTTGCGAGGTAGCGCAAGGAAACAGACGAAAGAAATGGCCCAACCCCCCCCATACACATGTACATACACACGTCCACACACGCAAATATACATACCTACACAGCTTTCCATGGTTTACCCCGGACGCTTCACATGCCTTGATTCAATCCACTGACAGCACGTCAACCCCTGTATACCACATCGCTCCAATTCACTCTATTCCTTGCCCTCCTTTCACCCTCCTGCATGTTCAGGCCCCGATCACACAAAATCCTTTTCACTCCGTCTTTCCTCCTCCAATTTGGTCTCCCTCTTCTCCTCGTTCCCTCCACCTCCGACACATATATCCTCTTGGTCAATCTTTCCTCACTCATTCTCTCCATGTGCCCAAACCATTTCAAAACACCCTCTTCTGCTCTCTCAACCACGCTCTTTTTATTTCCACACATCTCTCTTACCCTTACGTTACTTACTCGATCAAACCACCTCACACCACACATTGTCCTCAAACATCTCATTTCCAGCACATCCATCCTCCTGCGCACAACTCTATCCACAGCCCACGCCTCGCAACCATACAACATTGTTGGAACCACTATTCCTTGAAACATACCCATTTTTGCTTTCCGGGATAATGTTCTCGACTTCCACACATTCTTCAAGGCTCCCAAAATTTTCGCCCCCTCCCCCACCCTATGATCCACTTCCGCTTCCATGGTTCCATCCGCTGACAGATCCACTCCCAGATATCTAAAACACTTCACTTCCTCCAGCCTTTCTCCATTCAAACTCACCTCCCAATTGACTTGACCCTCAACCCCACTGTACCTAATAACCTTGCTCTTATTCACATTTACTCTTAACTTTCTTCTTCCACACACTTTACCAAACTCCGTCACCAGCTTCTGCAGTTTCTCACATGAATCCGCCACCAGCGCTGTATCATCAGCGAACAACATATATATATATATATATATATATATATATATATATATATATATATATATATATATATATATATATATATATATATATATATATATATATGTATATACATATATACATATATATATATATATATACATATATATAATATATATATATATATATATATATATATATATATATATATATATATATATATATATATATATATATATATATATATATATATATATATATATATATATATATATATATATATATATATATATATATATATATATATATATATATATATATATATATATATATATACATATATACATATATATATATATATATATATACATATATATAAATATATATATATATATATATATATATATATATATATATATATATATATATATATATATATATATATATATATATATATATATATATATATATATATATATATATATATATATATATATATATATATATATATATATATATATATATGTATATATATATATATATATATATATATATATATATATATATATATATATATATATATATATATATATATATATATATATATATATATATATATATATATATATATATATATATATATATATATATATATATATATATATATATATATATTTATTTATTCCTATAAGTCCACGGGGAAAATGAAGCACGAAAAGTTCCCAATTGCACTTTCGTGTAATAATCACATCATCAGGGGAGACACAAGAGAGACGTATGACAGTCTGTTGATATACATCGAAGAGTCAAAGCTAGGACGCCATTTGGTAAACGTGGGAGGGGGGGCAGATTAGAAAGGGTAATGAGTGGTGGGATGAAGAGGTACGATTATTAATGAAAGAAAAGAGAGAGGCATTTGGACGATTTTTGCTGGGAGATAATGCAAATGACTGGGAGATGTATAAAAGAACGAGGCAGAAGAGGTGAAAGAGAGGGCAAATGAGAGTTGGGGTGAGAGAGTATCATTAAATTTTAGAGAGAATAAAAATATTTTTTGGAAGGAGGTAAATAAAGTGCGTAAGAGAAGGGAACAAATGGGAAATTCTGTGAAGGGGGTTAATGGAGGGGTGATAACAAGTAGTGGTGATGTGAGAAGGGGATGGAGTGAGAATTTTGAAAGTTTGTTGAATGTGTTTGATGATAGAGTGGCAGATAAAGGGTGTTTTGGTCGAGGTGGTGTGGAAAGTGAGTTAGGGAAAATGATTTGGTAAACATACAAGAGGTAGTAAAATCTTTGCGGAAGATGAAAGCCGGCAAGGCAGCGGGTCTGGATGGCATTGCAGAGGAATTTATCAAAAAAGGGGGTGATTGTATTGTTGACTGGTTGGTAATGTTATTTAATGTATGTAAGACTCATGGTGAGGTGCCTGAGGATTGGCGGAATGCGTGCATAGTGCCATTGTACAAAGGCAAAGGAGATAAAAGTGAGTGCTCAAATTCCAGAGGTATAAATTTGTTGAGTATTCCTGTGAAAGTATATGGGAGTGTATTGATTGAGAGGGTGAAGGCATGTACAGAGCATCAAATTTGGGAAGAGCAGTGTGGTTTCAGAAGTGGTAGAGGATGTGTTGATCAGGTGTTTGCTTTGAAGAATGTATGTGAGAAATACTTAGAAAAGCAAATGGATTTGTTTGTAGCATTTATGGATCCGGGGCATATGGTGGAGTTGATAGAGATGCTCCGTGGAGGGTATTAAGAATATATGGTGTTAGAGGCAAGTTGTTAGAAGCAGTGAAACGTTTTTATCGAGGATGTAAGGAATGTGTACGAGTAGAAAGAGAGGAAAGTGATTGGTTCTCAGTGAATGTAGGTTTGTGGCAGGGGTGTGTGATGTCTCCATGGTTGTTTAATTTGTTTATGGATGGGGTTGTTCGGGAGGTGAATGCAAGAGTTTTGGAAAGAGGGGCAAGTATGAAGTCTGTTGTGGATGAGAGAGCTTGGGAATTGAGTCAGTTGTTGTTCGCTGATGATACAGGCCTGGTGGCTGATTCATGTGAGAAACTGAAGAAGCTTGTAACAGATTTTTGTAAAGTGTGTGAAAGAAGAAAGCTGAGAGTAAATATGAATAAGAGGAAGGTTATTAGGTACAGTAGGGTTAAAGGTTAAGAGAATTGGGAGGTAGGTTTGAATGGAGAAAAACTTGAGGAAGTGAAGTGTTTTAGATATCTAGGAGTGGATTTGGCAGCTGATGGAACCATGAAAGCGGAAGTAAATCATAGGGGTTGGGGAGATGGCTATAATTCTGGGAGCGTTGAAGAATTTGCTGAAATCGAGAACATTATCTCGGAAAGCAGGAATGGGTATGTTTGAAGGAATTGTGGTTCCAACAATGTTATATGGTTGCGAGGCGTGGGTTATAGACAGAGGTGTGGGGAGGAGGGCGGATGTGCTGAAAATGAGATGTTTGAGGACAATATGTGGTTTGAGGTGGTTCATTCGAGTAAGTAATGAAAGGGTAAGAGAGATGTGTGGTAATAAAAAGAGTGTGGTTGAGAGAGCAGAAGAGGGTATTTTGAAATGATTTGGTCATATGGAGAGAAAAAGTGAGGAAAGAATGACCAAGAGGATATATGTGTCAGAGGTGGAGGGAAGGAGGAGAAGTGGTAGACCATATTGGAGGTGGAAAGATGGAGAGAAGATTTTGAGTGATCGGGTCCTGAACATGCAGGAGGGTGAAAGGCGTGCAAGGAATAGAGTGAATTGGAACGATGTGGTATACTGCGGTCGACGTGCTGTCAGTGGATTGAACCAGGGTATGTGAAGCGTCTCTGGTAAACCTTGGAAAGTTGTGTGGGGCCTGGATGTGTAAAGGGAGTTGTGGTTTCGATGCATTACACATGACAGATAGAGACTGTGAGCGAATGTGGCCTTTGTTGTGTTTTCCTAGCGCTACCTCGGGCCTGCGCGAATGGAGGGGATGCCATTTCATGTGCGGTGGGGTGATGAAGAGATCTAATAGAATGTATCTTCTCAAACTCATCATCGATAAACTTTGGACAGCAAATACGTGATGCCCTAATGAACATAAAATGAAAAGATGATAATTTAACTCTGTCATGTGAGATGAGTTATAGTGGATATATGAGCATACATTGGTAGATTTTTGGTATATGCTAAACTTATCATGTTTTCTTGCATATGGATCATGCAATCTACAAATGGTAACATACCGTTATTTTCATTTTCTACAGTAAATTTCATGAAAGGTACTAAATTGTTAAGTAATGCGAAAAATTTTCATTTGTTGGCCAAACACATCATCGACATGCTTAAACGAAATTGCATTAGAAGGTAAGATGTTCTTCAGTAATATTTTTTCAAAAGTTCCATATAAAGATTTCCTAGTACAGGAGAAAGAGGGTTACCCATTGCCATACCAAATTTTTGAGCATAATAATCTCCATTGAATTGAAATACACAGTCTTTTATACACAATTCTATCAGTTCAATGAAAACAAACTTTGAAACAGGTCAATGAATATCATCCAAGTTATCAAACAAATATTCTAAAAGGTCATCAACTGGAACTTTTGTGAAAAGTAAGGAAACATCAAAGCTAATTAGTTTGAAATAAAAAATATACATTGGTATTGTTAAGCTTGTTTACTAAATCTACATTGTTCATGATATTAGAATTTGATACCTTACCCACTAAAGGGCTTAATAAAGAAACTAACTATTTTCACAGTTTATATGTGATAGAGCCTATTGAACTCACTATAGGTCTTGCTGGAGAATTATGTTTATGTGTTTTGATAAGTCCATACATATATTGTTAATTAATTGTTAAGTAATGCGAAAAATTTTCAGTTGTTGGCCAAACACATCATCGACATACTTAAACGAAATTGCATTAGAAGGTAATATGTTCCTCAGTGATATTCTTCCAAAAGTTCCATATAGAAGGGGACAAAGATGACAAACTTTTGATAAGAGAACAATTACCTTTCAACAACAACCTCATTTCTTTATTGAAATGGGAATTAAGTGCTTCTAAGGGATTTTTACTGAGTTTAGAATATCTTATTTCATCATTCAAAAGATCATCCATTTTAGATAAATATTTACTTTTGTCTAAAATCACAAGTGTTAGCCTTAATCTGTTTTAGTAGTATGTATATGTATCATTGTCTTTTTTAAAGGTGATAACAACTCTTATAAATCTTTTAGAAGAATTAGGTTCCACTGGTTTTGACAAACTGGCACACACTACACCCATACAGATATTAGTTTCATCATTAGTTGAATTACTGTATTTCTCTAATTTACAAAATGACTTTGTTACATCATCACAGCTGGCTTTCCGGTTAGAGCAAACAAAACTTAATCCATAGCTAAATGCACACAAGGAACCTTATCTAGTTGTTTATTAGGCAGTCGCTGTTTTTAATAAGATGGTGCAACTTGCAATGTTACCTTCAACAACAATAATACGACAAAGAATATCTTATTCAAGAATTCACCAGAAAATTCTCCTGGATGCATCTATAAAGTGCGATGTAGAAATTGTGATAAGTTTATGTTGGGCAGACTGGTAAGGATCTTTCTGTTAGACTTAAACAACATGAATATAGTAAAAGAACAGGACAAGAATCAAATGCCTTGTTTAATCATGTTAAAAGCCATAATCATTGTAATGACAGGAGTAGTGCCGTCTCATTTATTAAATCTAACTCTATTACCACGAGAAATATCATTGAATTTTCTATTATTACATACACAAAGAATCATAATCTAAATATTAGTGATGGTCCATACAAATTAGATAACTGTATTGTTGATAGCCTTTGTAAAATAGTAAGTTTATGAACGCTCATTCTCTGTCTTGGACACTCGAATGTTTACCAATGGCGTCCAAGCTTCGTCTCTTCGATATATATCATCTGACTTATAATTCTCTCTTGTGTTTCCCCTGAGGTGAGATTATTACACGAAAGTGCACTAGGGAAACTATCATCTTTCATTTTTGTCGTGGACTCATAGGAATATCTCGATCACATGCATAATTTTGATCCTAACTAATGGCGATTAGTTTGAAAGAAAGATATATAAGAGCAAGGTTATTAGGTACAGTAGGGTTGAGGGTCAAGTCAATTGGGAGGTGAGTTTGAATGAAGAAAAACTGGAGGAAGTGAAGTGTTTTAGATATCTGGGAGTGGATCTGGCAGCGGATGGAAACATGGAAGCGGAAGTGGATCATAGGGTGGGGTAGGGGGCGAAAATTCTGGGAGCCTTGAAGAATGTGCGGAAGTCGAGAATATTATCTCGGAAAGCAAAAATGGGTATGTTTGAAGGAATAGTGGTTCCAAAAATGTTGTATGGTTGCGAGGCGTGGACTATGGATAGAGTTGTGCGCAGGAGGATGGATGTGCTGGAAATGAGATGTTTGAGGACAATGTGTGGTGTGAGGTGGTTTGATCGAGTAAGTAACGTAAGGGTAAGAGAGATGTGTGGAAATAAAAAGAGCGTGGTTGAGAGAGCAGAAGAGGATGTTTTGAAATGGTTTGGTCACATGGAGAGAATGAGTGAGGAAAGATTGACCAAGAGGATATATGTGTCGGAGGTGGAGGGAACGAGAAGAAGAGGGAGACCAAATTGGAGGTGGAAAGATGGAGTGAAAAAGATTTTGTGTGATCGGGGCCTGAACATGCAGGAGGGTGAAAGGAGGGCAAGGAATAGAGTGAATTAGAGCGAGGTGGTATACCGGGGTTGACGTGCTGTCAGTGGATTGAATCAAGGCATGTGAAGCGTCTGGGGTAAACCATGGAAAGCTGTGTAGGTATGTATATTTGCGTGTGTGGACGTATGTATATACATGTGTATGGGGGTGGGTTGGGCCATTTCTTTCGTCTATTTCCTTGCGCTACCTCGCAAACGCGGGAGACAACGACAAAGCAGAAAAAAAATAAAATATATATATATATATATATATATATATATATATATATATATATATATATATATATATATATATATATATATATATATATATATGTCTCCTCGCAAACGCGGGAGACAGCGACAAAGTATAAAAAAAAAAAAAAAAAAAAAAAATATATATATATATATATATATGTGTGTGATGTCTCCATGGTTGTTTAATTTGTTTATGGATGGGGTTGTTAGGGAGGTAAATGCAAGAGTTTTGGAAAGAGGGGCAAGTATGAAGTCTGTTGGGGATGAGAGAGCTTGGGAAGTGAGTCAGTTGTTGTTCGCTGATGATACAGCGCTGGTGGCTGATTCATGTGAGAAACTGCAGAAGCTGGTGACTGAGTTTGGTAAAGTGTGTGGAAGAAGAAAGTTAAGAGTAAATGTGAATAAGAGCAAGGTTATTAGGTACAGTAGGGTTGAGGGTCAAGTCAATTGGGAGGTGAGTTTGAATGGAGAAAAACTGGAGGAAGTGAAGTGTTTTAGATATCTGGGAGTGGATCTGGCAGCGGATGGAACCATGGAAGCGGAAGTGGATCATAGGGTGGGGGAGGGGGCGAAAATTCTGGGGCCTTGAAGAATGTGTGGAAGTCGAGAACATTATCTCGGAAAGCATAAATGGGTATGTTTGAAGGAATAGTGCTTCCAACAATGTTGTATGGTTGCGAGGCGTGGGCTATGGATAGAGTTGTGCGCAGGAGGATGGATATGCTGGAAATGAGATGTTTGAGGACAATGTGTGGTGTGAGGTGGTTTGATCGAGTGAGTAACGTAAGGGTAAGAGAGATGTGTGGAAATAAAAAGAGCGTGGTTGAGAGAGCAGAAGAGGGTGTTTTGAAGTGGTTTGGGCACATGGAGAGAATGAGTGAGGAAAGATTGACCAAGAGGATATATGTGTCGGAGGTGGAGGGAACGAGGAGAAGAGGGAGACCAAATTGGAGGTGGAAAGATGGAGTGAAAAAGATTTTGTGTGATCGGGGCCTGAACATGCAGGAGGGTGAAAGGAGGGCAAGGAATAGTGTGAATTGGAGCGATGTGGTATACCGGGGTTGACGTGCTGTCAGTGGATTGAATCAAGGCATGTGAAGCGTCTGGGGTAAACCATGGAAAGCTGTGTAGGTATGTATATTTGCGTGTGTGGACGTATGTATATACATGTGTATGGGGGGGGGGGGGGCTGGGCCATTTCTTTCGTCTGTTTCCTTGCGCTACCTCGCAAACGCGGGAGACAGCGACAAAGTA
>NC_092227.1:32705015-32711851 GCF_036320965.1 Panulirus ornatus | reverse complement strand
AGGGGTAAACCATGGAAAGTTGTATGGGGTCTGGATGTGGAAAGGGAGCTGTGGTTTCGGGCATTATTGCATGACAGCTAGAGACTGAGTGTGAACGAATGGGGCCTTTGTTATCTTTTCCTAGCGCTACCTCGCACACATGAGGGGGGGAGGGGGATCGTATTCCATGTGCGGCGAGATGGCGATGGGAATGAATAAAGGCAGTCATTGTGAATTGTGTGCATGGGTATATATGTACGTGTCTCTGTGTGTATATATATGTATGCATTGAGATGTATAGGTATGTATATTTGCGTGTGTGGACGTATATGTATATACATGTGTATGGGGGTGGGTTGGGCCATTTTTTTTCGTCTGCTTCCTTGCATTACCTCGCAAACGCGGGAGACAGCGGCAAAGTAAAATGAATAATATAAATAGATAGAATATATATATATAATATATATATATTATATATATATATATATATATATATATATATATGTATATATATATATATATATATATATATATATATATATATATATATATATACATATATATATATATATATATATATATATATATATATATATATATATATATATATATATATTTTTTTTTTTTTTTTTTTTTTCATACTATTTGCCATTTCCCGCGTTAGCGAGTTAGCGATAAGAACAGAGAACTGGGCCTTAGAGGGAATATCCTCACCTGACCCCCTTCTCTGTTCCTTCTTTTGGAAAATTAAAAAAAAAAAAAACAAGAAAGGGGATGATATATATATATATATATATATATATATATATATATATATATATATATATATATATATATATATATATATATATATATATATATATATTATACATGACAGCTAAAGACTGAGTGTGAACGAACGTAGCCCCCGCTGCCCCTTCCCAGCGCCACCTCGCACACATGCGGGGGGAGGGGGCCATCATTCCACGCGTGGCGAGGTGGCGACGAGAATGAATAAGTGCAGACAGTATGAACCATGTACACATGCATACATGTATACGTCTGTGCGAGTGTGTGTATATGTACACATTGAGATGTATAGGCATGCACATGCGTGTCTGGACGTGCATGTACACACATGTGTATATGATTGGGCTGGGCCACTCCTTCGTCTGCATCCCCGCGCCACCTCACTAACACGGAAGACAGCAACAAAGTATTATAAACAATATATAGAGATAGAGATGCTCTGTGGAAGGTATTAAGAATATATGGTGTGGGAGGCAAGTTGTTAGAAGCAGTGAAAAGTTTTTATCGAGGATATAAGGCATGTGTACGTGTAGGAAGAGAGGAAAGTGATTGGTTCTCAGTGAATGTAGGTTTGCGGCAGGGGTGTGTGATGTCTCCATGGTTGTTTAATTTGTTTATGGATGGGGTTGTTAGGGAGGTGAATGCAAGAGTTTTGGAAAGAGGGGCGAGTATGAAGTCTGTTGGGGATGAGAGAGCTTGGGAAGTGAGTCTGTTGTTGTTCGCTGATGATACAGCGCTGGTGGCTGATTCATGTGAGAAACTGCAGAAGCTGGTGACTGAGTTTGGTAAAGTGTGTGAAAGAAGAAAGTTAAGAGTAAATGTGAATAAGAGCAAGGTTATTAGGTACAGTAGGGTTGACGGTCAAGTCAATTGGGAGGTGAGTTTGAATGGAGAAAAACTGGAGGAAGTGAAGTGTTTTAGATATCTGGTAGTGGATCTGGCAGCGGATGGAACCATGGAAGCGGAAGTGGATCATAGGGTGGGGGTGGGGGCGAAAATTGTGGGAGCCTTGAAGAATGTGTGGAAGTCGAGAACATTATCTCGGAAAGCAAAAATGGGTATGTTTGAAGGAATAGTGGTTCCAACAATGTTGTATGGTTGCGAGGCGTGGGCTATGGATAGAGTTGTGCGCAGGAGGATGGATGTGCTGGAAATGAGATGTTTGAGGACAATGTGTTGTGTGAGGTGGTTTGATTGAGTAAGTAACGTAAGGGTAAGAGAGATGTGTGGAAATAAAAAGAGCGTGGTTGAGAGAGCAGAAGAGGGTGTTTTGAAATGGTTTGGGCACATGGAGAGAATGAGTGAGGAAAGATTGACCAAGAGGATATATGTGTCGGAGGTGGAGGGAACGAGGAGAAGAGGGAGACCAAATTGGAGGTGGAAAGATGGAGTGAAAAAGATTTTGTGTGATCGGGGCCTGAACATGCAGGAGGGTGAAAGGAGGGCAAGGAATAGAGTGAATTGGAGCGATGTGGTATACCGGGGTTGACGTGTTGTCAGTGGATACAATCAAGGCATGTGAAGCGTCTGGGGTAAACCATGGAAAGCTGTGTAGGTATGTATATTTGCGTGTGTGGACGTATGTATATACATGTGTATGGGAGTGGGTTGGGCCATTTCTTTCGTCTGTTTCCTTGCGCTACCTCGCAAACGCGGGAGACAGCGGAAAAAAAAAAATATATATATATATACATATATATATATATATATATATATATATATATATATATATATATATATATATATATATATATATATATATATATATATATATATATACATAATCCCTGGGTATAGTGGAGAAAGAATATTTTACACGCATTCCTCACGTGTAGTAGAAGGCAACTAAAGGCGTCGGGAGCGGGGAGCCAGAAACCCACCCCTCCTTGTATTTTGACTTATTAAAGGGTAAACAGAAGAAGGAGTCACGCGGGAAGTGTTCATCCTCCTCGAAGGCTCAGATTGGGTTGTCTAAATGTGTGTGGATGTAACCAAGATGAGAAAAAAGGAGAGATAGGTAGTGTGTTTTAGGGAAGGAACCTGGATGTTTTGGCTCTGAGTGAAACGAAGCTCAAGGGTAAAGGGGAAGAGTGGCTCTGGAATGTCTTGGGAGTAAAGTCAGGGGTTAGTGAGAGGACAAGAGCAAGGGAAGGAGTAGCACTACTCCTCAGACAGGAGTTGTGGGAGTATGTGATAGAGTGTGAAAAAGTAAATTCTAGATTCATATTAGTAAAACTGAAAGTTGATGGAGAGAGATGGGAGATTATTGGTGCATATGCACCTGGGCATGAGAAGAAAGATCATGAGAGGCAAGTGTTTTGGAAGCAGATGAATGAGTTAGGTAGTGGTTTTGATGCACGAGACCGGGTTAAAGTGATGGGTGATTTGAATGCAGAGGTGAGTAGTGTGGCAGTTGAGGGAATAATTGGTATACACGGGGTGTTCAGTGTTGTAAATGGAAATGGTGAAGAGCTTGCGGATTTGTTTGCTGAGAAGGGACTGGTGATTGGGAATACCTGGTTTAAAAAGCGAGATATACATAAGTATACGTATGTAAGTAGGAAAGATGGCCAGAGAGCGTTATTGAATTACGTGTCAATTGATAGGCGCGCAAAAGAGAGACTTTTGTATGTTAATGTGCTGAGAGGTGCAACTAGAGGGATGTCTGATCATCATCTTGTGGAGGAGAAGGTGAAGATTTGTAGGGGTTTTCAGAAAAGAGGAGAGAATGTTGGGGGTGAAGAGAGTGGTGAGAGTAAGTGAGCTTTCAAAGGAGACTTGTGTGAGGAAGTACCAGGAGAGACTGAGTACAGAATAGAAAAAGGTGAGAACAAAGGAGGTAAGAGGAGTGGGGAAGGAATGGGATGTATTTAGGGAAGAAGTGGTAGTTTGCGCAAAAACAGCTTGTGGCATGAGAAGCGTAGGAGGTGGGTTGATTAGAAAGGGTAGCGAATGGTGGGATGAAGAGATAAGATTATTAGTGAAAGAGAAGAGAGAGGCATTTGGACGATTTTTGCAGTGAAAAAATGCAAATGAGTGGGAGATGTATAAAAGAAAGAGACAAGAGGTCAAGAGAAAGATGCAAGAGGTGAAAAAGCGAGCAAATGAGAGTTGGGGTGAGAGAGTATTATTAAATTTTAGGGAGAATAAAAAGATGTTTTGGAAGGAGGTAAATAAAATGCGTAAGACAAGGGAGCAAATGGGAACCTCAGTGAAGGGGGCTAATGGGGAGGCTATAACAAGTAGTGGTGATGTGAGAAGGAGATGGAGTGAGTATTTTGAAGGTTTGTTGAATGTGTTTGATAAAAGAGTGGCAAAAATAGGGTGTTTTGGTCGAGGTGGTTTGCAAAGTTAGGGAAAAGGGTTAGGGAAAATGATTTGGTAAACCGAGAAGAGGTAGTAAAAGCTTTGCGGAAGAAGAAAGCCGGATAGGTTGTATGTTCGGATGGTATTGCAGTGAAATTTATTAAAAAAGGGGGTGACTGTATGATTGACTGGTTGGTAAGGTTATTTAATGCATGTATGATTTATGGTGAGGTGCCTGAGGATTGGCGGAATACTTGCATAGTTCCGTTTTACAAAGGCAAAGGGGATAAGAGTGAGTGCTCAAATTACAGAGGTATAAGTTTTTGAGTATTCCTGGTAAATTATATAGGAGGGTATTGATTGAGAGGGTGAAGGCATGTACAGAGCATCAGATTGGGGAAGAGCAGTTTGGTTTAAGAAGTGGTAGAGGATGTGTGGATCAGGTGTTTGCTTTGAAGAATGTATGTGAGAAATACTTAGAAATGCAATCGACTTGTATGTAGCATTTATGGATCTGGAGAAGTCATATGACAGAGTTGATAGAGATGCTCTGTGGAAGGTATTAAGAATATATGGTGTGGGAGCCAAGTTGTTAGAAGAAGTGTAAAGTTTTTATCGAGGATGTAAGGCATGTGTACGTGTAGGAAGAAAGAAAAGTGATTGGTTCTCAGTTAATATAGGTCTCCGGCAGGGATGTGTGATGTCTCCATGGTTGATTAACTTGTTATGGACGGAGTTGTTAGAGAGGTAAATGCAAGAGTTTTGGAAAGAGGGGCAAGTATGCAGTCTGTTGTGGATGAGAGAGCGGGAAGTGAGTCAGTTGTTGTTCGCTGATGACACAGCACTGTTGGTTGATTCGTGTGAGAAACTGTAGAAGTTGGTAAGTGAGTTTGGCAAAGTGTATGAAAGAAGAAAGTTTAGAGTAAATGTGAATAAGAGCAAGGTTATTAGGAACAGAAGGGTTGAGCGTCAAGTTAATTGGGAGGTAAGTTTGAATGGAGAAAAACTGGAGGAAGTAAAGTGTTTTAGATATCTGGGGGTGGATCTGGCAGCGGATGGAACCATGGAAGCGGAAGAGAATCATAGGGTCGGGGAGGGGGCGAAAATTCTGGGAGCCTTGAAGAATGTTTGGAAGTCAACAACATTATCTCGGAAAGCAAAAATGGGTATGTTTGAAGGATTAGTGGTTCCAACAATGTTGTATGGTTGCGAGGCGTGGGTTATGGATAGAGTTGTAAGCAGGAGGGTTGATATGCTGGAAATGAGATGTTTGAGGACAATATGTGGCTTGAGGTGCTTTGATCGAGTCAGTAATGTAAGGGTAAGAGAGATGTGTGGAAATAAAAAGAGCGTGGTTGAGAGAGCAGAAGAGGGTGTTTTGAAATGGTTTGGGTACATGGAGAGAATGAGTGAGGAAAGATTGACCAAGAGGATATATGTGTCCGAGGTGGAGGGAACGAGGAGAAGTGGGAGACCAAATTGGAGGTGGAAAGATGGAGTGAAAAAGATTTTGTGTGATCGGGGCCTGAACATGCAGGAGTGTGAAAGGAGGTCAAGGAATAGAGTGAATTGGATCGATATGGTATACCGGCGTTGAGGTGCTGTCAGTGGATTGAATCATGGCATGCGAAGCGTCTGGGGTAAACCATAGAAAGCTGTGTAGGTATGTATATTTGCGTGTGTGGACGTATGTATATACATGTGCATGGGAGTGGGTTGGGCCATTTCTTTTGTCTGTTTCCTTGCGCTACCTCGGAAACGCGGGAGACAGCGACAAAGCAAAAAAAAAAAAAATTATATATATATATATATATATATATATATATATATATATATATATATATATATATATATATATATATATATATATATATATATATATATATATATATATATATATATATATATGTATTTATATATATATATATATATATATATATATATATATATATATATATATATATATATATATATATATATATATATATATATATATATATATATATATATATGTATGTATATATATATATATATATATATATATATATATATATATATATATATATATATATATATATATATATATATATATTATATATATATATATATATATATATATATATATATATATATATATTATTATCATTTTTTTTATTTTGCTTCGTCGCTGTCTCCCGCGTTTGCGAGGTAGCGAAAGGGAACAGACGAAAGAAATGGCCCAACCCACCCCATACACAATACACACACACACGTCCACACACGCAAATATACATACCTATACATCTCAATGTACACATATATATACATACACAGACACATACATATATACCCATGCACACAATTCACACTGCCCCCATTCACTCCCATCGCCACTTCGGCACACATGGAATACCATCACCCTCCCCCTCATGTGTGCGAGGTGCACTAAAGGAAAAGGAACAACAAAGGCCCCACAACCTCAGTCTCTATCTGCCACGCATAATGCCCCGTGAACCGCAGCTCCCTTTCCACATCAAGGCCCCTCACAACTTTCCATGGTTTACCCCAGACGCTTCCACAGTGCTCCTGATTCAATCCACTGATAGCACGTACACTCTCGTATACCTTATCGATCCATTCACTCTATCCTTGCCCTCCTTTTCACCCTCCTGCTTGTTCAGGACAAGTATCACACGGAAGCTTTTTTCACTCCATCTTTCCACAACTCTCCAATTTGGTCTCCACACTTCTCCTTCGTTCCCTTCACCTCCGACACATATATC
>NC_092227.1:32685563-32704915 GCF_036320965.1 Panulirus ornatus | reverse complement strand
TATATATAGATATATATATATATATATATACATATATATATACCTAAATGAACATCGTTGGCTACATGGCTCATTTCTGGAACTGAATACAATGGCTCCATGCAATGAATTCTATAAATTCAGTATTACATCAAAATGATTATTGGAGTGTAACTTTACAACAAAAAGACTGCTGTTATTTTATTTATTACCATCATGTTTACACAAACCCAAACCAAATCAAAAGAGACACAACCTTTATAAGTATAATGTTCCAAATGTCTTATTATAGTCCTGCCAAGAGCCCCAGATTAATTAATCATCTCACCATTAAAATATTGTAACTCTTAAAATTCTAAAGTTATGAAAAGCAGTGAAGAACTATGAAGACATTTGTACAAGTAAGAAGAAGGGAAGGTAAGTGTGAAGGTGAAGTTGGGTGTGCAGCAAAGATGTATAATGTCATCGAGACTGATTAATCTGTTTACAGACAAGGCAATGAGGTAGATGAATGTAAGAATCTTAGATTGAGGTGCAGGTCTAGGGTGTGTTTCACATAACAAAGTATGGAAGATGAATCAGCTGCAGTTTGATGATGACATGGATGTGATGGAAGACCAGATAGAATCTTTAGAAGCTGGCAGTAGAGTTTGGGAGAGTATGTGAAAGAAATAGTTTGGAGTAAATGTAAACAAAAGTAAGGTAAGAGGTGCAGGAGGGAATCTGTATATAGCTAAATAGTGAGGACATGAAGGAAGTGGAATGTTTTAAAGTACCTAAGAATGGACATGGCAGCAGATAGAACTATGGGAGCTGAAAAGAATCATAAGATGGAGGAAGGGTGCGTGTTAGGACAAAGATGGGTATATTCAAGGTACATTAGTCTTAAGTGTAGTATGGATGTGTCTTGGGTCTTGAATGTAAAATAAAGGGAGAGGGTGGACATGTTGAAAATGTAATGCTTAAGAATATTTGTTGTAAGGCTGGTTGTTCATATAAGGAATAAAAGTATAGGAGAGAAGTGTGACAGTAAGTGCAGTCTGACTGAGAGCTGATTGGGATATGCAGAAATGGTATGAACTTAAGAAGACTGTAATATCTTCCGTGATTTAATGGGAAAAGGGAAGCCACACACAAACTCTAGCTCAGGTGGCTTATTTCTGCCATTCTCATACCACCGGCCTAATATATTACAATTATACAGGCCTAAACATATTATGACTTTGGTAAGAATAACACAACTAATAACGTATATATATAATCAATAAAGGCATTATCTTAAGCATATATATATATATATATATATATATATATATATATATATATATATATATATATATATATATATATATATATATATATATATATATATATATATATATATATATATATATATATATATATATATATATATATATATATATATATATATATATAACAAAGATGAGCAAAGAAAGACTGACTAAGAGGATCTTAATATTAAAAGTAGATGAAACAAATGGGAATATGGAGACCTAGAAGGAGATGAAAGGAATGACTGAAGGAGGCTTTGGGGTACTGGGAAAATGAAGGGCATGCATAGGATAGAATGAACTGGATTCATGTGAAATATAGGATCAACAAGAAGGTAATGGACTGATCCAGAGTATATGAAGAAATCTAAAAGACATGGTTGTGGATGGTAAGTGCTGGTTTCAGTAAATCATACTTGCTTGACAGCTGGAGAGTGATGTGTAAGTGAGGCCAGTATTATCACGTTCCTGATGTTTCCTATACAAAGTTGGAAAAAACAATTACATATGAAATAGAAATCTAAAATGTTATTATCTACTAAAAAACTCTTTACATTTGTATGTTGTTATTAAGATGCTGAATGGTAGAAGAAGCTGAATCCACACAACGACTTGCTTTCTGGGTACTGTGTCCAAGAGCATTAACAAAGATTGATGTTGATCCATATATACATACATATATGTATATATATATATATATATATATATATATATATATATATATATATATATATATATATATATATATATATATATATATATATATATATATATATATATATATATATATATATATATATATATATATATATATATATATTTCTTTTTTTTCACACTATTCGCCATCTCCCGCATTAGCGAGGTTGCGTTAAGAACAGAGGACTGGACCTTTGAGGGAATATCCTCACCTGGCCCCCTTCTCTGTCCCTTCTTTTGGAAAAATAAAAAAAAAATACTTCCCAAGTATTCCCTGCGTGTCGTAGAAGGCGACTAAAAGGGGAGGGAGCGAGGAGCTGGAAATCCTCCCCTCTTGTTTTTTTTTTAATTTTCCAAAAAAAGGAACAGAGAAGGGGTCTAGGTGAGGATGTTCCCTCAGAGGCCCAGTCCTCTGTTCTTAACGCTACCTTGCTGATGCGGGAAATGGCGAATAGTTTAAAAAAAAAAAGAATATATATATATATATATATATATATATGTATATACATATATATATATATATATATATATATATATATATATATATATATATATATATATCATTATTTTTTTTTGTTATACTTTGTCGCGGTCTCCCACGTTTGCGAGGTAGCGCAAGGAAACAGACGAAAGGAATGGCCCAACCCCCCCCCCCCCCATTACACATGTATATACATACGTCCGCACACGCAAATATACATACCTACACAGCTTTCCATGGTTTACCCCAGACGCTTCACATGCCTTGATTCAATCCACTGACAGCACGTCAACCCCGGTATACCACATCGCTCCACTTCACTCTATTCCTTGCCCTCCTTTCACCCTCCTGCATGTTCAGGCCCCGATCACACAAAATCTTTTTCACTCCATCTTTCCACCTCCAATTTGGTCTCCCTCTTCTCCTCGTTCCCTCCACCTCCTACACATATATCCTCTTGGTCAATCTTTCCTCACTCATTCTCTCCATGTGCCCAAACCACTTCAAAACACCCTCTTCTGCTCTCTCAACCACGCTCTTTTTATTTCCACACATCTCTCTTACCCTTACGTTACTCACTCGATGAAACCACCTCACACCACACATTGTCCTCAAACATCTCATTTCCAGCACATCCATCCTCCTGCGCACAACTCTATCCATAGCCCACGCCTCGCAACCATACAACATTGTTGGAACCACTATTCCTTCAAACATACCCATTTTTGCTTTCCGAGATAATGTTCTCGACTTCCACACATTCTTCAAGGCCCCCAGAATTTTCGCCCCCTCCCCCACTCTATGATCCACTTCCGCTTCCATGGTTCCATCCGCTGCCAGATCCACTCCCAGATATCTAAAACACTTCACTTCCTCCAGTTTTTCTCCATCCAAACTCACCTCCCAATTGACTTGACCCTCAACCCTACTGTACCTAATAACCTTGCTCTTATTCACATTTACTCTTAACTTTCTTCTTCCACACACTTTACCAAACTCAGTCACCAGCTTCTGCAGTTTCTCACATGAATCAGCCACCAGCGCTGTATCATATATATTATATATATATATATATATATATATATATATATATATATATATATATATATATATATATATATATATATATATATATATATATATATATATATATATATATATATATATATATATATATTTATTTATTTATTTTGCTTTGCTGCTGTCTCCCGCGTTAGCGAGGTAGCGCAAGGAAACAGACGAAAGAATGGCCCAACCCACCCACATACACATGTATATACATACATGTCCACACACGCAAATATACATACCTATACATCTCAATGTATACATATATATACACACACAGACATATGCATATATACACATGTACATAATTCATACTGTCTGCCTTTATTCATTCCCATCGCCACCCCGCCACGCATGAAATAACAACCCCCTCCCTCCTCATGTGTGTGAGGTAGCGCTAGGAAAAGACAACAAAGGCCCCATTCGTTCACACTCAGTCTCTAGCTGTCATGTAATAATGCACTGAAACCACTGTTCCCTTTCCACATCCAAGCCCCACAGAACTTTCCATGGCTTACCCCAAACGCTTCACATGCCCTGGTTCAATCCATTGACAGCACGTCGACCCCGGTATACCACTTCGTTCCAATTCACGCTATTCCTTGCACGCCTTTCACCCTCCTGCATGTTCAGGCCCCGATCACTCAAAATTTATATATATATATATATATATATATATATATATATATATATATATATATATATATATATATATATATATATATATATATATATATATATATATATATATATATATTGAGAGAGAGAGAGAGAGAGAGAGAGAGAGAGAGAGAGAGAGAGAGAGAGTGAGGAAATCTTTTTCACTCCATCTTTCCACCTCCAAGTTGGTCTCCCACTTCTCCTCGTTCCCTCCACCTCCGACACATATATCCTCTTGGACAATCTTTCCTCACTCATTCTCTCCATGTGCCCAAACCATTTCAAAACACCCTTTTCTGCTCTCTCAACCACGCTCTTTTTATTTCCACACATCTCTCTTACCCTTACATTACTTACTCGATCAAACCACCTCACACCACACATTGTCCTCAAACATCTCATTTCCAGCACATCAACCCTCCTGCGCACAACTCTATCCATAGCCCACGCCTCGCAACCATACAACATTGTTGGAACCACTATTCCTTCAAACATACCCATTTTTGCTTTCCAAGATAATGTTCTCGACGTCCACACATTCTTCAAGGCTCCCAGGATTTTCGCCCCCTCCCCCACCCTATGATTCATATATTTTTTTTTTTTTTTTGCTTTGTCGCTGTCTCCCGCGTTTGCGAGGTAGCGCAAGGAAACAGACGAAAGAAAATGGCCCAGCCCACCCCATACACATGTCTTGATTCAATCCACTGACAGCACGTCAACCCCGGTATACCACATCGCTCCAATTCACTCTATTCTTTGCCCTCCTTTCACCCTTCTGCATGTTCAGGCCACGACCACACAAAATCTTTTTCACTACATCTTTCCACCTCCAATTTGGTCTCCCTCTTCTCCTCGTTCCCTCCACCTCCGACACATATATCCTCTTGGTCAATCTTTCCTCACTCATTCTCTCCATGTGACCAAACCATTTCAAAACACCCTCTTCTGCTCTCTCAACCACGCTCTTATTATTTCCACACATCTCTCTTACCCTTACGTTACTTACTTGATCAAACCACCTCACACCACACATTTTCCTCAAACATCTCATTTCCAGCACATCCATCCTCCTGCGCACAACTCTATCCATTGTCCACGCCTCGCAACCATACAACATTGTTGCAACAACTATTCCTTCAAACATACCCATTTTTGCTTTCCGAGATAATGTTCTCGACTTCCACACATTCTTCAAGGCTCCCAGTATTTTTGCCCCCTCCCCCACCCTATGATCCACTTCCGCTTCCATGGTTCCATCCGCTGCCAGATCCACTCCCAGATATCTAAAACACTTCACTTCCTCCAGTTTTTCTCCATTCAAACTCACCTTCCAACTGAATTGACCCTCAACCCTACTGTACCTAATAACCTTGTTCTTATTCACATTTACTCTTAACTTTCTTCTTTCACACACTTTACCAAACTCAGTCACCAGCTTCTGCAGTTTCTTACATGAATCAGCCACCAGCGCTGTATCATCAGCGAACAACAACTGACTCACTTCCCAAGCTCTCTCATCCACAACAGACTTCATACTTGCCCCTCTTTCCAAAACTCTTGCATTCACCTCCCTAACAACGCCATCAATAAACAAATTAAACAACCATGGAGACATCACACACCCCTGCCGCAAACCTATATTCACTGAGAACCAATCACTTTCCTCTCTTCCTACACGTACACATGCCTTACATCCTCGATAAAAACTTTTCACTGCTTCTAACAACTTGCCTCCCACACCATATATTCTTAATACCTTCCACTATATATATATATATATATATATATATATATATATATATATATATATATATATATATATATATATATATATATATATATATATATATATATATATATATAGATATATATATATATATATATATATATATATATATATATATATATATATATATATATATATATATATATATATATATATATATATATATATATATATATATATATATATGTATATAGTGCCATTGTACAAAGGCAAAGGGGATAAGAGTGAGTGCTCAAATTACATAGATATAAGTTTGTTGAGTATTCCTTGTAAATTATATGGGAGGGTATTGATTGAGAGGGTGAAGGCATGTACAGGGCATCAGATTGGGGAAGAGCAGTGTGGTTTCAGAAGTGCTAGAGGATGTGTGGATCTGGTGTTTGCTTTGAAGAATATATGTGAGAAATGCTTAGAAAAGCAAATGGATTTTTATGTAGCATTTATGGATCTGGAGAAGGCATATGATAGAGTTGATAGAGATGCTCTGTGGAAAGTATTAAGAATATATGGTGTGGGAGGCATGTTGTTAGAAGCAGTGAAAAGTTTTTATCGAGGATGTAAGGCATGTGTACGTGTAGAAAGAGAGGAAAGTGATTGGTTCTCAGTGAATGTAGGTTTGCGGCAGGGGTGTGTGATGTCTCCATGGTTGTTTAATTTTTTTATGGATGGGGTTGTTAAGGAGGTGAATGCAAGAGTTTTGGAAAGAGGGGCAAGTATGCAGTCTGTTGTGGATGAGAGAGCTTGGGAAGTGAGTCAGTTGTTGTTCGCTGATAATACAGCGCTGGTGGTTGATTCATGTGAGAAACTGCAGAAGCTGGTGACTGAGTTTGGTATAGTGTGTGAAAGAAGAAAGTTAAGAGTAAATTTGAATAAGAGGAAGGTTATTAGGTACAGTAGGGTTGAGGGTCAAGTCAATTGGGAGGTAAGTTTGAATGGAGAAAAGCTGGAGGAAGTAAAGTGTTTTAGATATCTGGGAGTGGATCTGGCAGCGGATGGAATCATGGAAGCGGAAGTGGATCATAGGGTGGGGGAGGGCGCGAAAATCCTGGGAGCCTTGAAGAATGTGTGGAAGTCGAGAACATTATCTCGGAAAGCAAAAATGGGTATGTTTGAAGGAATAGTGGTTTCAACAATGTTGTATGGATGCGAGGCGTGGGCTATGGGTAGAGTTGTGCGCAGGAGGATGGATGTGCTAGAAATGAGATGTTTGAGGACAATGTGTGGTTTGAGGTGGTTTGATCGAGTAATTAACGTAAGGGTAAGAGAGATGTGTGGAAATAAAAAGAGCGTGGTTGAGAGAGCAAAAGAGTGTGTTTTGAAATGGTTTGGGCACATGGAGAGAATGAGTGAGGAAAGATTGAACAAGAGGATATATGTGTCGGAGGTGGAGGGAACGAGGAGAAGTGGGAGACCAAATTGGAGGTGGAAAGATGGAGTGAAAAAGATTTTGTGTGATTTTGGCCTGAACATGCAGGAGGGCGAAAGGAGGGCAAGGAATAGAGTGAATTGGATCGATGTGGTATACCGGGGTTGACGTGCTGTTAGTGGATTGAATCAGGGCATGCGAAGCGTCTGGGGTAAAACATGGAAAGCTGTGTAGGTATGTATATTTGCGTGTGTGGACGTGTGTATATACATGTGTATGGGGATGGGTTGGGCCATTTCTTTCGTCTTTTTCCCTGCGCTACCTCGCAAACGCGGGAGGCAGCGACAAAGCAAAAAAAAAAAAAAAAGAAATATATATATATATATATATATATATATATATATATATATATATATATATATATATATATATATATATGTATATATATATATATATATATATATATATATATATATATATATATATATATATATATATATATATATATATATATATATATATTTATATATATACATACCTTCAAACATACCCATTTTTGCTTTCCGAGATAATGTTCTCGACATCCACACATTCTTCAAGGCTCCCAGGATTTTCGCCCCCTCCCCCACCCTATGATCCACTTCCGCTTCCATGGTTCCATCCGCTGCCAGATCCACTCCCAGATATCTAAAATACTTCACTTCCTCCAGTTTTTCTCCATTCAAACTCACCTCCCAGTTGACTTGACCCTCAACCCTACTGTACCTAATAACCTTGCTCTTATTCACATTTACTCTTAAATTTCTTCTTTCACACACTTTACCAAACTCAGTCACCAGCTTCTGTAGTGTCTCACATGAATCAGCCACCAGCGCTGTATCAAATCGCTTCGTAAACGCCCCCAAGGGACACTGACGAAGGCTGCTACTTCAGACGAGAGACCTCTGCGATGCACTTCGATGTTCTGTGTGGAGGACGAGGACCAAGGTATAAGGAAGGGCGTTTCACTCGCTTTCAGGATATCTTTGTGACGGAACGATTGGTTGGGTCGATGTCCTGCTTGCAGCTTGCAGCTAGAGAGAACATCGGCAACAAGACGAAGGGACATCGACCACCTCCAGAAACTGATGGAAGTGTGTATTGATGATGACCCCATCCACGCCAACTGAAACAGCTTCGTCCGCTCTGTGGGATCGGATCTCTAGGACGTGAGTCAGAGGATCATCTCGTCCCCATCACATCATTCAGAGCGATACCAGTTTGCATCAGCCTTCACTCCTGCCTGCAGTAGCATGCTTTCCGACATGTTTCATGAGCTCCTCTTCGGCAACGGAACTACCTTGGCCCACCAGTGATGCTACTACGTTTGTGAATCAAGAACCATTGCAACACAAACCTCGCCAGGTGGTAGAGTGTCCCGCAGTGTATCGAGACAGACTTCCCCAGAACTTTTTTTTAAAGGGGAAGTAAATGTTTATAGTTGTGTTACTGGAGTGATAGTTTTCATACATGGTGCTTTGACAAGAAAATAGTGAAATTGGAAAAAATGTAGCTTAGACAATGAAGCTTATTGATACAGTGGTTAAATTGATGAGAACTACTATTGACGTTTGTGCAAATAAATTAAACATTTCCTTTTTCCATAGCCAGAGGTTGAACCATTATGTGACATTCATTTTTTCTTTTCATTTCAAGCTAGAAGTTTCAGTTTTCTAAATTGTTTCTTACATTTTTCACATGTATAAATATGTATGTGTGTGTGTGTGTCTATATGTGCGTGTGTGTGTGTGTGTGTGTGTGTGTATGTATATATATATATATATATATATATATATATATATATATTATCCCTGGGGATAGGGAAGAAAGAATACTTCCCACGTATTCCCTGCGTGTCGTAGAAGGCGACTAAAAGGGGAGGGAGCGGGGGGCAGGAAATCCTCCCCTCTTATTTTTTTTTTTTTTTAATTTTCCAAAAGAGGGAACAGACAAGGGGCCCAGGTGAGGATATTCCTTCAAGGGCCCAGTCCTCTGTTCTCAACGCTACCTCGCTAATGCGGGAAATGGCGAATAGTATGAAAGAAAAAAAGATATATATATATATATATATATATATATATATATATATATATATATATATATATATATATATATATATATATATATTTTTTTTTTTTTTTTATACTTTGTCGCTCTCTCCCGCGTTTGCGAGGTAGCGCAAGGAAACAGACAAAAGAAATGGCCCCCCCCCCCCCCCCCATACACATGTATATACATACGTCCACACACGCAAATATACATACCTACATAGCTTTCCATGGTTTATCCCAGACGCTTCACATGCCTTGATTCAATCCACTGACAGCACGTCAACCCCGGTATACCACATCGCTCCAATTCACTCTATTCCTTGCCCTCCTTTCACCCTCCTGCATGTTCAGGCCCCGATCACACAAAATCTTTTTCACTCCATCTTTCCACCTCCAATTTGGTCTCCCTCTTCTCCTTGCTCCCTCCACCTCCGACACATATATCCTCTTGGTCAATCTTTCCTCACTCATCCTCTCTATGTGCCCAAACCACTTCAAAACACCCTCTTCTGCTCTCTCAACCACGCTCTTTTTATTTCTATACATCTCTCTTACCCTTACGTTACTCACTCGATCAAACCACCTCACACCACATATTGTCCTCAAACATCTCATTTCCAGCGCATCCATCCTCCTGCGCACAACTCTATCCATAGCCCACGCCTCGCAACCATACAACATTGTTGGAACCACTATTCTTTCAAACATACCCATTTTTGCTTTCCGAGATAATGTTCTCGACTTCCACACATTCTTCAAGGCCCCCAGAATTTTCGCCCCCTCCCCCACCCTATGATCCACTTCCGCTTCCATGGTTCCATCCGCTGCCAGATCCACTCCCAGATATCTAAAACACTTCACTTCCTCCAGTTTTTCTCCATTCAAACTCACCTCCCAATTGACTTGACCCTCCACACTACTGTACATAATAACCTTGATCTTATTCACATTTACTCTTAACTTTCTTCTTCCACACACTTTACCAAACTCAGTCACCAGCTTCTGCAGTTTCTCACATGAATCAGCCACCAGCGCTGTATCATCAGCGAACAACAACTGACTCACTTCCCAAGCTCTCTCATCCCCAACAGACTTCATACTTGCCCCTCTTTCCAAAACTCTTGCATTTACCTCCCTAACAACCCCATCCATAAACAAATTAAACAACCATGGAGACATCACACACCCCTGCCGCAAACCTACATTCACTGAGAACCAATCACTTTCCTCTCTTCCTACACGTACACATGCCTTATATCCTCGATAAAAACATTTCACTGCTTCTAACAACTTTCCTCCCACACCATATATTCTTAATACCTTCCACAGAGCATCTCTATCAACTCTATCATATGCCTTCTCCAGATCCATAAATGCTACATACAAATCCATTTGCTTTTCTAAGTATTTCTCACATACATTCTTCAAAGCAAACACCTGATCCACACATCCTCTACCACTTCTGAAACCACACTGCTCTTCCCCAATCTGATGCTCTGTACATACCTTCACCCTCTCAATCAATACCCTCCCATATAATTTACCAGGAATACTCAACAAACTTATACCTCTGTAATTTGAGCATTCACTCTTATCCCCTTTGCCTTTGTACAATGGCACTATGCACGCATTCCGCCAATCCTCAGGCACCTCACCATGAGTCATACATACATTAAATAACCTTACCAACCAGTCAACAATACAGTCACCCCTTTTTTAATAAATTCCACTGCAATACCGTCCAAACCTGCTGCCTTGCCGGCTTTCATCTTCCGCAAAGCTTTCACTACCTCTTCTCTGTTTACCAAATCATTTTCCCTAACCCTCTCACTTTTCACACCACCTCGACCAAAACACCCTATATCTGCCACTCTATCATCAAACACATTCAACAAACCATCAAAATACTCACTCCATCTCCTTCTCACATCACCACTACTTGTTATCACCTCCCCATTCGCGCCCTTCACTGCAGTTCCCATTTGCTCCCTTGTCTTACGCACTTTATTTACCTCCTTCCAGAACATCTTTTTATTCTCCCTAAAATTTAATGATACTCTCTCACCCCAACTCTCATTTGCCCTTTTTTTTACCTCTTGCACCTTTTTCTTGACCTCCTGTCTCTTTCTTTTATAATCTCCCACTCAATTGCATTTTTTCCCTGCAAAAATCGTCCAAATGCCTCTCTCTTCTCTTTCACTAATACTCTTACTTTTTCATCCCACCACTCACTACCCTTTCTAATCAACCCACCTCCCACTCTTCTCATGCCACAAGCATCTTTTGCGCAATCCATCACTGATTCCCTAAATACATCCCATTCCTCCCCCACTCCCCTTCCTTCCATTGTTCTCACCTTTTTCCATTCTGTACTCAGTCTCTCCTGGTACTTCCTCACACAGGTCTCCTTCTCAAGCTCACTTACTCTCACCACCCTCTTCACCCCAACATTCACTCTTCTTTTCTGAAAACCCATACAAATCTTCACCTTAGCCTCCACAAGATAATGATCAGACATCCCTCCAGTTGCACCTCTCAGCACATTAACATCCAAAAGTCTCTCTTTCGCACGCCTGTCAATTAACACGTAATCCAATAACGCTCTCTGGCCATCTCTCCTACTTACATAAGTATACTTATGTATATCTCGCTTTTTAAACCAGGTATTCCCAATCATCAGTCCTTTTTCAGCACATAAATCTACAAGCTCTTCACCATTTCCATTTACAACACTGAACACCCCATGTATACCAATTATTCCCTCAACTGCCACATTACTCACCTTTGCATTCAAATCACCCATCACTATAACCCGGTCTCGTGCATCAAAACCACTAACACACTCATTCAGCTACTCCCAAAACACTTGCCTCTCTTGATCTTTCTTCTCATGCCCAGGTGCATATGCACCAATAATCACCCACATCTCTCCATCAACTTTCAGTTTTACCCATATTAATCGAGAATTTACTTTCTTACACCCTATCACATACTCCCACAACTCCTGTTTCAGGAGTATTGCTACTCCTTCCCTTGCTCTTGTCCTCTCACTAATCCCTGACTTTACTCCCCAGACATTCCCAAACCACTCTTCCCCTTTACCCTTGAGCTTCGTTTCACTCAGAGCGAAAAAATCCAGGTTCCTTTCCTCAAACATACTACCTATCTCTCCTTTTTTTACATCTTGGTTACATCCACACACATTTAGGCACCCCACTCTGAGCCTTCGAGGAGGATGAGCACTCCCCGCGTGACTCCTTCTTCTGTTTCCCATTTTAGAAAGTTAATACAAGGAGGGGAGGATTTCTGGCTCCCCAGAAATATATATATATATATATATATATATATATATATATATATATATATATATATATATATATATATATATATGAATATATATATTCCCTGGGGATAGGGGAGAAAGACTACTTCCCATGCATTCCTCACGTGTCGTAGAAGGCGACTAAATGGGACGGGAGCGGGGGGCCAGAGACCCTCCCCTCCTTGTATTTTGACTTTGCAAAAGGGGAAATAGAAGGAGTCACGCGAGGAGTCCTCATCCTCCTCGAAGGCTACGATTGGGGTGTCTGAATGTGTGTGGATGTAACCAAGATGAGAAAAAACGAGAGATAGGTAGTATGTTTGAGGAAAGGTACCTGGATGTCTTGGCTCTGAGTGAAACGAAGCTGAAGGGTAAAGGGGAAGAGTGGTTTGGGGATGTCTTGGGGGTAAAGTCAGGGGTTAGTGAGAGGACAAGAGCAAGAGAAGGAGTAGCACAATTCCTGAAGCAGGAGTTGTGGGAGTATGTGATAGAGTGTAAGAGAGTAAATTCTAAACTGATATGGGTAAAACTGAAAGGTAATGGAGAGAAATGGGTGATTACTGGTGCATATTCACTTGGGCATGAAAAGAAAGATCATGAGGGGCAAGTGTTTTGGGAGCAGCTGAATGAGTGTTAGTGGTTTTGATGCACAAGACCGGGTTATAGTGATGGGTTATTTGAATGCAAAGGTGAGTAATGTGGCAGTTGATGTAATTATTGGTATACATGGAGTGTTCAGTGTTGTAAATGGAAATGGTGAAGAGCTTGTAGATTTATGTGCTGAAAAACGACTGGTGATTGGGAATACCTGGCTTAAAAAGCGAGATATACATAAGTATACGTTTGTAAGTAGGAGAGATGGCCAGAGAGTGTTATTGGATTACGTGTAAATTGATAGACGCACGTGAGAGAGACTTTTGGATGTTAATGTGCCGAGAGGTGCAACTGGAGGATGTCTGATCATTATCTTGTGGAGGCGAAGGTGAAGATTTGTATGGGTTTTCAGAAAAGAGCATAGAATGTTGGGGATGAAGAGAGTGGTAGGAGTAAGTGAGCTTGGAAAGGAGACTTGTGTGAGGAAGTACCGGGAGAGACTGAATACTGAATGGAAAAAGGTGAGAGCAAAGGAGGTAAGGGGAATGGGGGAGGAATGGGATGTATTTAGAGAAGCAGTGATGGCTTGCCCAAAAGATTATTGTGGCATGAGAAGCTTGGGAGGTGGGTTGATTAGAAAGGTTAGTGAGTGGTGGGATGAAGAGGTAAGATTATTAGTGAAAGAGAAAAGAGAGGCATTTGGACGATTTTTGCAGGGAAAAAATGGAAATGAGTGGGAGACGTATAAAGGAAAGAAGAAGGAGGTCAAGAGAGAGGGGTAAGTGGTGAAAAAGAGGGCAAATGAGACTTGGGGTGAAAGAGTATCATTAAATTTTAGGGAGAATAAAAAGATGTTCTGGAAGGAGGTAAATAAAGTGCGTAAGACAAGGGAGCAAAGGGGAACTTCAGTGAAGGAGGCTAATGGATAGGTGATGACAAGTAGTGGTGATGTGAGAAGGAGATGGAGTGAGTATTTTGAAGGTCTGTTGAATGTGTTTGATGATAAAGTGGCAGATATAGGGTGTTTTGGTCGAGGTGGTGTGCAAAGTGAGAGGGTTAGGAAAAATGATTTCGTAAACAGAGAAGAGGTATTAAAAGCTTTGAGGAGAAAGCCGGCAAGGCAGCAGGTTTGGATGGTATTGCAGTGGAATCTATTAAAAAAGGGGATGACTATATCGTTGACTGACTGTTAAGGTTATTTTATGTATGTATGATTCATGGTGAGGTGCCTGACGATTGGCGGAACGCTTGCATAGTGCCATAGTACAAAGGCAAAGGGTATAAGAGTGAGTGCTCAAATTACAAAGGTATAAGTTTGTTGAGTGATCTTGGTAAATTATATTGGAGGGTATTGGTTGAGAGAGTGAAGGCATGTACAGAGCATCAGATTGGGGAAGAGCAGTGTGGTTTCAGAAGTGGTAGAGGATGTGTGGATCAGGTGTTTGCGTTGAGGAATGTATGAGAGAAATACTTAGAAAAGCAAATAGCTTTGTATGTAGCATTTATGGATCTGTAGAAGGCATATGACAGAGTTCATAGAGATGCTCTCTAGAAGGTATTTAGAATGTATGGTGTGGCAGGCAAGTTGTTAGAGGCAGTGAAGAGTTTTTATCGGGGATGTAAGGTTTGTGTACGTTAGGAAGAGAGGAAGGTGATTGGTTCTCGTTGAATGTAGGTTTGGGGCAGGGTGTGTGATGTCTCCATGGTAATTTGTTTATGGATAGGGTTGTTAGGGAGGTGAATGCAAGAGTTTTGGAAAGAGGGGCAAGTATGCACTCTGTTGTGGATGAGAGAGCTAGGGAAGTGAGTCAGTTGTTGTTCACTGATGATACAGCGCTGGTGGCTGATTCATGTGAGAAACTGCAGAAGCTGGTGACTGAGTTTGGTAAAGTGTGTAAATGAAGAAAGTTAAGAGTAAATGTAAATAAGAGCAAGGTTATTAGGTACAGTAGGTTTGAGGGTCAAGTAAATTGGGTAGGTAAGTTTGAATGGAGAAAACCTGGAGGAAGTGAAGTGTTTTAGATATCTCTGAGTTTATCTGGCAGCGGATGGACCCGTGGAAGCGGAAGTGAATCATAGTGTGGGGGAGGGGGCGAAAAATTCTTGGAGCCTTGAAGAATGTTTGGAAGTCTGGAACATTATCTCGAATAGCACAAATGGGTATGTTTGAAGTAATAGTGGTTCCAACAATGTTGTCTTTTTGCGAGGCGTGGGCTATGAATAGAGTTGTGCGCAAGAGGGTGCATGTGCTGGAAATGAGATGTTTGAGGACAATATGTGGTGTGAGGTGGTTTGATCGAGTAAGTAATGTAAGGGTAAGAGAGATGTGTGGAAATCAAAAGAATGTGGTTGAAAAAGCAGAAGAGTGTGTTTTGAAGTTGTTTGGTCACATGGAGATAATGAGTGAGGAAAGATTGACCAAGAGGACATATGTGTCAGATGTGGAGAAATCGAGGAGAAGTGGGAGAGCAAATTGGAGGTGGAAAGATGTAGTGGAAAAGATTTTATGTGATCGGGGCCTGAACATGCAAAAGGGTGAAAGATGTGCAAGGAATACAGTGAATTGGATTGATGTGGTATACCGGGGTCGACGTGCTGTCAGTGAATTGAACCAGGGCATGTGAAGCGTCTGGGGTAAACCATGGAAAGTTGTGTGGGGCCTGGATGTGGAAAGCGAGCTGTGGTTTCGGTGCATTATTACATGACAGCTTGAGACTGAGTGTGAATGAATGGGGCCTTTGTTGTCTTTTCCTACCGCTACCTCGCACACATGAGGGGGGAGGGGGATGTTATTCCATTTGTGACGAGGTGGCGGTGGGAATTTATAAAGGCAGACAGTATGAATTATGTACATGTGTATATATGTATATGTCTGTGTTATGCATATATGTGTGTACATTGAGATGTATAGTTATGTATATTTGCGTGTGTGGACGTGTATGTGTATACATGTGCATGCGGGTGGGTTGGGCCATTCTTTCGTAAGTTTCCTTGCGCTACCTCGCTAACGAGGGAGACAGCGAAAAAGCAAAATAAAATAAGTAGAAAATATAATATAAATGAATATATATACATATATATATATATATATATATATATATATATATATATATATATATATATATATATATATATATATATATATATATATATATATATATATATATATATATATATATATATATATATATATATATATATATATATATATATATATATATATATATATATATATATATATATATATATATATATATATATATATTATTATTATATATTTTTTATTTTGCTTTGTCGCTGTCTCCCGCGTTTGCGAGGTAGCGCAAGGAAACAGACGAAAGAAATGGCCCAACCCACACCCATACACATATATAAACATACACGTCCACACACGCAAATGTGCATACCTATACATCTCAATGTACACATATATATACACACACAGACACATAAATATATACTCATGCACACAATTCACAGTGTCTGCCTTTATTCATACCTATCGCCACCTCTCCACACATGGAATACCATCCCGCTCCCCCCTCATGTGTGCGAGGTAGCGCTAGGAAAAGACAACAAAGGCCCCATTCGTTCACACTCAGTCTCTAGCTGTCATGCAATTATGCCCGAAAACCACAGCTCCCTTTCCACATCCAGGCCCCACAAAACTTTCCATGGTTTACCCTAGACGCTTCACATGCCCTGATTCAATCCAGTGACAGCACGTCAACCCCGGTATACCACATCGATCCAATTCACTCTATTCCTTGCCCTCCTTTCACCCTCCTGCATGTTATGGCCCCGATCACTCAAGATCTTTTTCACTCTATCTATCCACCTCCAATTTGGTCTCCTACTTCTCTTCGTTCCCTCCACCTCCGACACATATATCCTCTTGGTCAATCTTTCCTCACTCATTCTCTCCATATGCCCAAACCATTTCAAAACACTCTCTTCTGCTCTCTAAACCACGATCTTTTTATTTCCACACATCTCTCTTAACCTGACATTACTTACTCGATCAAACCACCTCCCACCACACATTGTTCTCAAACATCTGATTTCCAGCACATCCATCCTCCTGCGCACAACTCAATCCATAGCCCACGCCTCGCAATCATACAACATTGGTGGAACCACTATTCTTTCAAACATACCCATTTTTGCTTTCCGAGATAATGTTCTCGACTTCCACACATTCTTCAAGGCTCCAAGGATTTTCGCCCTCTCCCTCGCCCTATGATTCACTTCCGTTTCCATGGTTCCATCCGCTGCCAGATCCACTCCAAGATATCTAAAACACTTTACTTCCTCCAGTTTTTCTCCATTCAAGCTTACCTCCCAATTGACTTGACCCTCAACTCTAGTGTACCTAATAACCTAGCTCTTAATCACATTTACTCTTAAGTTTCTTCTTTCACACACTTTACCAAACTCAGTCACCAGCTTCTGCAGGTTATCACATGAATCAACCACCAGCGCTGTATCATCAGCGAACAACAACTGACTCACTTCCCAAGCTCTCTCATCCACAACAGACTTCATACTTGCCCCTCTTTCCAAAACTCTTGCATTCACCTCCCTAACAACCCAATCCATAAACAAATTAAACAACCATCGAGACATCACACACCCCTGCCGCAAACCTACATTCACTGAGAATCAATCACTTTCCTCTCTTTCTACACGAAGACATGCCTAACATCCTCGATAAAAACTTTTCACTGCTTCTAACAACTTGCCACCCACACCGTATATTCTTAATGCCTTCCACAGAGCATCTCTCTCAACGCTATCACATGCCTTCTCCAGATTCATAAATGCTACATACAAATCCATTTGCTTTTCTAAGTAATTTTCACATACATTCTTCAAAGCAAACACCTGATCCACACATCCTCTACCACTTCTGAAACCACACTGCTCTACCCCAATCTGGTGCTCTGTATATGCCTTCACCCTCTCAATCAATACCATCTCATATAATTTACCAGGAATGCTCAACAAACTTATACCTCTGTAATTTGAGCACTCATTCTTGTCCCCTTTGCCTTTGTACAATGGCACTATGCACGCATTCCGCCACACGTCAGGCACCTCACCAAGAGTCATACATACATTAAATAACCTTAACAACCAGTCAACTTTACAGTAACCGCCTTTTTTAATAGATTCCACTGCAATACTATCCAAAGCTGCTGCCTTGCCGGTTTTCATCTTCCGTAAAGCTTTAACTACCTCTTCTCTGTTTACCAAATCATTTTACCTAACCCTCTCACTTTGCATACCACCTCGATCAAAACACCCTATATCTGCCACTCTATCATCAAACACATTCAACAAACCTTCAAAATACTCAGTTCACCTCCTTCTCACATAACCACTACTTGTTATCACCTCCCCATTAGCGCCCTTCACTGAAGTTCCCATTTGCTCCCTTGTCTTACGCACTTTATTTACCTCCTTCCGGACCATCTTTTTATTCTCCCTAAAATTTAGTGATACTCTCTCACCCCAACTCTCATTTGCCCTCTTTTTCACCTCTTGCACCTTTCTCTTGACCTCCTGTCTCTTTTTTTTATACATCTCCCACTCAATTGCATTTTTTCCCCGCAAAAATCGTCCAAATGCCTCTCTCTTCTCTTTCACTAATAATCTTACTTCTTCATCCCATCACTCACTACCCTTTCTAATCAACCCACCTCACACGCTTCTCATGCCACAAGCATCTTTTGCGCAATCCATCGCTGTTTCCCTAAATACAGACCATTCCTCGCCCACTCCCCTTACTTCCATTGTTCTCACCTTTTTCCATTGTATACTCAGTCTCTCCTGGTACTTCCTCACTCAAGTCTCCTTCCCAAGCTCACTTATTCTCACCACCCTCTTCACCCCAACATTCACTATTCTTTTCTGAAAACCCATACAAATCATCACCTGGTATTCCCAATCTCCAGTCCTTTTTCAACAATTAAATCTACAAGCTCTTCACCATTTCCATTTACAGCACTGAACACC
>NC_092227.1:32647212-32685463 GCF_036320965.1 Panulirus ornatus | reverse complement strand
GGAAGGAGTAGCAGTACTCCTTAAACAAGAGTTGTGGGAGTATGTGATAGAATGTAAGAAAGTAAATTCTTGATTAATATGGGTAAAACTGAAAGTTGATGGAGAGAGATGGATGATTATTGGTGCATATGCACCTGGGCATGAGAAGAAAGATCATGAGAGCTAAGTGTTTTGGGAGCAGCCGAATGAGTGTGTTAGTGGTTTTGATGCACAAGACCTGGTTATAGTGATGGGTGATTTGAATGCAAAGGTGAGTAATGTGGCAGTTGAGGGAATAATTGGTATATATGGGTTGTTTAGTGGTGTAAATGGAAATGGTGAAGAGCTTGCAGATTTATGTGCTGAAAAAGAACTGGTGATTGGGAATACCTGGTTTAAAAATCGAAATATACATAAGCATACGTATGTAAGTAGGAGAGATGGCCAGAGAGCGTTATTGGATTACGTGTTAATTGTCAGGCTCGCGAAAGAGAGACTTTTCAATGCTAATGTGCTGAGAGGTGCAACTGGAGGGATGTCTGATCATTATCTTGTGGAGGCTAAGGTGAAGATATGTATTGATTTTCATAAAAGAAGAATGAATGTTGGGGTGAAGAGGGTGGTGAGAGTAAGAGAGCTTAGGAAGGAGACTTGTGTGACGAAGCACCAGGAGAGACTGAGTACAGAATGGAAAAAGGTGAGACCAATGGAAGCAAGGGGAGTGGGGGAGTAATGGGATGTATTTAGGAAATCAGTGATGGAGTGCGCAAAAGATGCTTGTGGCATGAAAAGCGTGGAAGGTGGGTTGATTAGAAAGGGTAGTGAGTGGTGGGATGAAGAAGTAAGATTATTAGTGAAAGAGAAGAGAGAGATATTTGGACGATTTTTGCAGGGAAAAAATGCAATTGCGTGGGAGATGTATAAAAGAAAGAGACAGGAGGTCAAGAGAAAGGTGCAAGAGTTGAATAAGAGGGCAAATGATAGTTAGTGTGAGAGAGTATCAATAAATTTTAGGGAGAATAAAAAGATGTTCTGGAATGAGGTAAATAAAGTGCGTAAGACAAGGGAGAAAATGGGAACTTCAGTGAAGTGTGCTAATGGGGAGGTGATAACAAGTAGTGGTGATGTGAGAAGGAGATGGAGTGAGTTTTTTGAAGGTTAGTTGAATGTGTTTGATGATAGAGTGGCAGATATAGGGTGTTTTGGTCGAGGTGGTGTGCAAAGTGAGAGGGTTAGGGAAAATGATTTGGTAAAGAGGAGAAGAGGTAGTAAAACCTTTGCGGAAGATGAAAGCTGGCAAGGCAGCAGGTTTGGATGGTATTGCAGTGGAATCTATTTAAAAAGGGGGTGACTGTATTGTTGACTGGCTGGTAAGGTTATTTAATGTATGTATGACTCACGGTGAGGTGCCTGACGATTTGCGGAATGCGTGCATAGTGCCATTGCACAAAGGCAAAGGGGATAAGAGTGAGTGCTCAAATTACATAGGTATAAATTTGTTGAGTATTCCTGGTAAATTATATGGGAGGGTATTGATTGAGAGGGTGAAGGCATGTACAGAGCATCAGACTGGGGAAGAGCAGTGTGGTTTCAGAAGTTGTAGAGGATGTGTGGATCAGGTGTTTGCTTTGAAGAATGTATGTGAGAATTACTTAGAAAAGCAAATGGATTTGTATGTAGCATTTATGGATCTGGAGAAGGCATATGATAGAGTTGATAGAGATGGTCTGTGGAAGGTATTAAGAATATATGGTGTGGGAGGAAAGTTGTTAGAAGCAGTGAAAAGTTTTTATCGAGGATGTAAGGCACGTGTACGTGTAGGAAGAGAGGAAAGTGATTGGTTCTCAGTGAATGGGAACGAATAAAGGCAGACAGTGTGAATTGTGTGCATGGGTATATATGTATTTGTCTGTGTGTGTATATATATGTGTACATTGAGATGTATAGGTATGTATATTTGCGTGTGTGGACGTGTATGTATATACATGTGTATGGGGATGGGTTGGGCAATTTCTTTCGTCTGTTTCCTTGCGCTACCTCGCAAACGCAGGAGACAGCGACAAAGCAAAATAAAAAATAAATGATAATAATGATAATAATAATATATATATTATAGAAGGCGACTAGAGGGGACGGGAGAGGGGGGCCAGAAATCCTCCACTCCTTGTATTTTTTAACTTTCTGAAATGGGAAACTGAAGGAGTCACGCGGGGAGTGCTCATCCTCCTCGAAGGCTCAGACTGGGGTGTCTAAATGTGTGTGGATGTAACCAAGATGTGAAAAAAGGAGAGATAGGTAGTATGTTTGAGGAAAGGAACCTGGATGTTTTGGCTTTGAGTGAAACGAAGCTCAAGGGTAAAGGGGAAGAGTGGTTTGGGAATGTCTTGGGAGTAAAGTCAGGGGTTAGCGAGAGGACAAAAGCAAGGGAAGGAGTAGCAGTACTCCTGAAACAGGAGTTGTGGGAGTATGTGATAGAATGTAAGAAAGTAAATTCTCGATTAATATGGGTAAAACTGAAAGTTGATACAGAGAGATGGGTGATTATTGGTGCATATGCACCTGGGCATGAGAAGAAAGATCATGAGAGGCAAGTGTTTTGGGAGCAGCTGAATGAGTGTGTTAGTGGTTTTGATGCACGAGACCGGGTTATAGTGATGGGTGATTTGAATGCAAAGGTGAGTAATGTGGCAGTTGAGGGAATAATTGGTATACATGGTGTGTTCAGTGTTGTAATTGGAAATAGTGAAGAGCTTGTAGATTTATGTCCTGAAAAAGGACTGGTGATCGGGAATACCTGGTTTAAAAAGCGAGATATACTTAAGTATACGTATGTAAGTAGGAGAGATGGCCAGAGAGCGTTATTGGATTACGTGTTAATTGACAGGCGCGCGAAAGAGAGACTTTTGGATGTTAATGTGCTGAGAGGTGCAACTGGAGGGATGTCTGATCATTATCTTGTGGAGGCTAAGGTGAAGATTTGTATGGGTTTTCAGAAAAAAAGAGTGAATGTTGGGGTGAAGAGGGTGGTGAGAGTAAGTGAGCTTGTGGAGGAGACTTGTGTGAGGAAGTACCAGGAGAGACTGAGTACAGAATGGAAAAAGGTGAGAACAATGGAAGTAAGGGGAGTGGGGGAGGAATGGGATGTATTTAGGAAATCAGTGATGGATTGGGCAAAAGATGCTTGTGGCATGAGAAGAGTGGGAGGTGGGTTGATTAGAAAGGGTAGTGAGTGGTGGGATGAAGAAGTAAGATTATTAGTGAAAGAGAAGAGAGAGGCATTTGGACGCTTTTTTTCAGGGAAAAATTGCAATTGCGTGGGAGATGTATAAAAGGAAGAGACAGGAGGTCAAGAGAAAGGTGCAAGAGGTGAAAAAGAGGGCAAATGAGAGTTGGGGTGAGAGAGTATCATTAAATTTTAGGGAGAATAAAAAGATGTTCTGGAAGGAGGTAAATAAAGTGCGTAAGACAAGGGAGCAAATGGGAACTTCAGTGAAGGGCGCAAATGGGGAGGTGATAACGAGTAGTGGTGATGTGAGAAGGAGATGGAGTGAGTATTTTGAAGGTTTGTTGAATGTGTTTGATGATAGAGTGGCAGATATAGTGTGTTTTGGTCGAGGTGGTGTGCAAAGTGAGAGGGTTAGGGAAAATGATTTGGCAAACAGAGAAGAGGTAGTAAAAGCTTTGCGGAAGATGAAAGCCGGCAAGGCAGCAGGTTTGGATGGTATTGCAGTGGAATTTATTAAAAAAGGGGGTGACTGTATTATTGACTGGTTGGTAAGGTTATTTAATGTATGCATGACTCACCACGGTGAGGTGCCTGACGATTTGCGGAATGCGTGCATAGTGCCATTGTACAAAGGCAAAGGGGATAAGAGTGAGTGCTCAAATTACATAGGTATAAATTTGTTGAGTATTCCTGGTAAATTATATGGGAGGGTATTGATTGAGAGGGTGAAGGCATGTACAGAGCATCAGACTGGGGAAGAGCAGTGTGGTTTCAGAAGTTGTAGAGAATGTGTGGATCAGGTGTTTGCTTTGAAGAATGTATTTGAGAATTACTTAGGAAAACAAATGGATTTGTATGTAGCATTTATGGATCTGGAGAAGGCATATGATAGAGTTGATAGAGATGGTCTGTGGAAGGTATTAAGAATATATGGTGTGGGAGGAAAGTTGTTAGAAGCAGTGAAAAGTTTTTATCGAGGATGTAAGGCACGTGTACGTGTAGGAAGAGAGGAAAATGATTGGTTCTCAGTGAATATAGGTTTGCGGCAGGGGTGTCTGATGTCTCCATGGTTGTTTAATTTGTTTATGTATGGGGTTGTTAGGGAGGTGAATGCAAGAGTTTTGGAAAGAGGGGCAAGTATGAAGTCTGTTGGGTATGATAGAGCTAGGGATGTGAGTCAGTTGTTGTTCGCTGATGATACAGCGCTGGTGGCTGATTCATGTGAGAGACTGCAGAAGCTGGTGATTGAGTTTGGTAAAGTGCGTGAAAGAAGAAAGTTAAGAGTAATGTGAGTAAGAGCAAGGTAATTAGGTACAGTAGGGTTGAGGGTCAAGTCAATTGGGAGGAAGTTTGAATGGAGAAAAACTGGAGGAGGTAAAGTGTTTTAGATATCTGGGAGTGGATCTGGCAGCGGATGGAACCATGGAAGCGGAAGTGGATCATAGGGTGGGGGAGGGGGCGAAAATCCTGGGAGCCTTGAAGAATGTGTGGAAATCGAGAACATTATCTCGGAAAGCAAAAATGGGTATTTTTGAAGGAATAGTGGTTCCAACAATGTTGTATGATTGCGAGGCGTGGGCTTTTGATAGAGTTGTGCGCAGGAGGGTTCGATGTGCTGGAAATGAGATGTTTGAGGACAATGTGTGGTGTGAGGTGGTTTGATCGAGTAAGTAACGTAAGGGTAAGAGAGATGTGTGGAAATAAAAAGAGCGTGGTTGAGAGAGCAGAAGAGGGTGTTTTGAAATGGTTTGGGCACATGGAGAGAATGAGTGAGGAAAGATTGACCAAGAGGATATATGTGTCGGAGGTGGAGGGAACGAGGAGAAGTGGGAGACCAAATTGGAGGTGGAAAGATGGAGTGAAAAAGATTTTGTGTGATCGGTTCCTGAACATGCAGGAGGGTGAAAGGAGGTCAAGGAATAGAGTGAATTGGATCGATGTGGTATTCCGGGGCTGACGTGCTGTCAATGGATTGAATCAGGGCATGTGAAGCGTCTGAGGTAAACCATGGAAAGCTGTGTAGGTATATATATTTCCGTGTGTGTACGTATGTATATACATGTGTATGGGGGTGAGTTGGGCCATTTCTTTCGTCTGTTTCCTTGCGCTACCTCGCAAACGTGGGAGACAGCGACAAAGCAAAAAAAAATAAAAAAAAAAATATATATATATATATATATTTATATATATATATATATATTTATATATATATATATATATATATATATATATATATATATATATATATATTTATATATATATATATATATATAAATATAAATATATATATATATATATATATATATATATATATATATATATATATATATATATATATATATATATATATATATATATATATATATATATATATATATATATATATATATATATATATATATATATATATAAATATAAATATATATATATATATATATATATATATATATATATATATATATATATATATATATATATATATATATATATATATATATATATATATATATATATATATATATATATAAATATAAATATATATATATATATATATATATATATATATATATATATATATATATATATATATATATATATATATATATATATATATATATATATATATATATATATATATATATATATATATATATATATATATCCCTGGGGATAGGGGGTTAAGAATACTTCCCACGTATTCCCTGCGTGTCGTAGAAGGCGACTAAAAGGGGAGGGAGCGGGGGGCTGGAAATCCTCCCCTCTCGTTTTTTTTTTAAATTTTCCAAAAGAAGGAACAGAGAATTGGGCCAGGTGAGGGTATTCCCTCAAAGGCCCATTCCTCTGTTCTTAATGCTAGCTCGCTAATGCGGGAAATGGCGAATAGTTTCAAAGAAAAAAAGATATATATATATATATATATATATATATATATATATATGTATATATATATATATATATATATATATATATATATATATATATATATATATATATGTCCGGAATATACAAAAAGAGAGGAAAACCTTGTCACAAACTTCTGATACCAGATGTGGAACGCAAATATACCCACGCGCACATACATATCCATATATAATGCACATAGAATAAAGTAGAGATAGGTAGTACGTTTGAGGAATGGAACGTGGATGTTTTGGTTCTAATTGAAACGAAGCTCAAGGGTAAAAGGGAAGAGTGAATTATTAATGTTTTGGGAGTAATGTCAGGGGTTAGTGAGAGGACAAGAGCAAAGAAGAGGAGTAGCACTACTCCTGAAACAGGAGTGGAGGGAGTATATGATTGAGTGTAAGAAAGTGAACTCTACATTGATATGGGTAAAACCGAGAGTGAATGGAGAGAGATGGGTGATTGTTGGTGTATATGCACCTGGGCTTGAGAAGAAAGATTATGAGAGGCAAGTGTTTTGGGAGCAGCTGAGTGAGTGTGTTAGTAGTTTTGAGGCACAAGACAGGGTTATAGTGATGGGTGATTTGAATGCAAGTTTGAATAATGTGGCAGTTGAGGGAGTAATTGGTGTACATGGGTTGTTCAGAGTTGTAAATGGAAATGGTGAGGAGGTTGTAGATTTATGTTCTGAAAAAGGATCGGTGATTGGTGATACTTGGTTTAAAAACTGAGATATACATAAGTATACGTATGTAAAGAGGATAGATTGCCAGAAGGCATTATTGGTTTACGTGTTGACTGACAGTTGCGCAAAAGAGAGATTTTTGGATATTAATGTGCAGAGAGGTGCAACTAAAGAATTGTGTGAAAATTGTCTTGTGGAGGCGAAGGTGAATATTTGTAGAGGATTTCAGAAAGGAAGAGAGAATGTTTTGGGTGAAGTGAGTGGTGAGAGTAAGATGAGATTGGGAAGGAGATTTGTGTGAGGAAGTACCAGGAGAGACTGAATAGAAAATGGAAAAAGGTGAGAAAAAAGGAAGTAAGTAGGGAGTGGGGAGGAATGCGATATATTTAGCGAAGCAGTGATAGCTTGCGCAAAAGATGCCTGTGGCATGAAAGGCGTGACAGATGGGCAGATTGAAAAGGGTAGTGAGTGGTGGGACGAAGAAGTAAGGTTATGAGTGAAAGAGAAGAGGGAGGCATTTGGACGATTTTTGCAGGGAAATAATGTAAATGACTAGATGTATAAAAGAAAGAGGATGGAGATCAAGATAAAGGTGCAGGAGGTGAAAAAGATATCAAATGGGAGTTGGGGTGAGAGAGTATCATTAAATTTTAGCGAGAATAGAAAGATGTTTTGAAAGGACGTACATAAAGTGCGTAAGACAAGGGAACAATGGGAACATCAGTGATGGGGGCTAATGGGAAGGTCATAACAAGTAGTGGTGATGTAAGAAGGAGATGGAGTGAGTAATTTGAGGGTTTGTTAAATGTCTTTGATGATAGAGTGGCAGATACAGGGTGTTTTGGTCGAGGTGATGTGCAAAGTGAGAGGGTTAGGGAAAATGATTTGGTAAACAGAGAAGAGGTAGTAAAAGCTTTGCGGAAGATGAAAGCCGGCAAGGCAGCAGGATTGGATGGTATTGCAGTGGAATTTATTAAAAAAGGGGGTGACTGCATTGTTGACTGGTCGGGTAGGATATTTAATGTGCGTATGACTCATGGTGAGGTGCCGGAGGATTGGCGGAATGATTGCATAGTGCCATTATACCTAGTCAAACGGAGAAAGAGTGAGTGATCAAATTACAGAGACATAAGATTGTTGAGTATTTCTGGGAAATTATATAAGAGGGTTTTGATTGAGTGGAGGAAGGCAAGTACAGAGCATCAGATTGGGGAAGAGCAGTGTGGTTTCAGAAGTGGTAGAGGATTCATGGCTCAGGTGTATGCTTTGAAGAATGTATGTGAGAAATGCTTAGAAAAGCATATGGACTATTATGTAGCATTTATGGATCTGGAGAAGGCGTATGATCGGATTGATAGAGATGCTCTATGGAAGGTATTACGAATATATGGTGAAGGAGGCAAGTTGTTAGAAGCAGTGAGAAGTTTTTATCGAGGATGTAATGCATGTGTGTTTGTAGGAAGAGAGGAAAGTGATTGGTTCTCAATGAATGTTGGTTTGCCGCAAGTGTGCGTGATGTCTCCATGGTTATTTAATTTGTTTATGGATGGGGTTGTTAGGGAGGTAAATGAAAGAGTTTTGGAAAGTAGGGCAAATATGCAGTCTGTTGTGAATGAGAAAGCTTGGAATGTGAGTCAGTTGCTGGTCGCTGATGATACAGCGCTGGTTGTTGATTCGATTGAGAAACAGCAGAACTGAGTTTGGTAAAGTGTTTGAAAAAACAAAGCTGAGAGTAAATGTCAATAAGAGCAAGCTTATTAGGCACAATAGTGTTGAGGAACAAGTCAATTGGGAGGTATATTTGAATGAAGAAAATCTGAAGGATGTGAAGTGTTTTTGATATCTGGGAGTGAATTTGGCAGCGGAGGGTACCATGGAAGCGTAAGTGAATCATAGGGCGGGGAAGGGGGCGAAAGTTCTGAGGGCGTTAGAAAATGTGTGGAAGTCGAGAATGTTATCTTGGAAAGCAAAAATGTGTGTTTGAAGGAATAGTGATTCCAACAATGTTATATGTTTGCGAGGCATGGGCTATAGATAGAGTTGTGCGGAGGAGGGTGGATGTGTTGGAAATGAGATGTTTGAGGATAACATGTGGTGTGAGGTGGTTTGATCGAGTAAGTAATGAAAGGGTAAGAGAGATGCTTGGTAATAAAAAGAGTGTGGTTTAGAGAGCAGAAGACGGTGTTTTGAAATGGTTTGGTCACATGGAGAGAATGAGTGAGGAAAGATTGACAAAGTGGATATATGTGTCAGAGGTGGAGGGAACGAGAAGTGGGAGTCAAAATTGGAGGTAAAAAGATGGGGTGAGAAAGATTTTGAGTGATCGGGTCCTGAACATGCAGGAGGGTAAAAGGCGTGCAAGGAATACAGTGAATTGGAACGATGTGGTATACCGGGATCGACGAGCTGTCATTGGATTGAACCATGGCATGTGAAGCATAAGGGTAAACCATGGAAAGTTTTGTGGGGCCTGGATGTGGAAAGTCAACTGTGGTTTCGGTGCATTATACATGACAGCTAGAGACTGATTGTGAGCGAATATGGCCATTGTTGTCTTTTCTTAGCGCTACCTCGCGCACGTGCGGTTGGAGGGGGTTGTCATTTCATGTGATGAGTGATGGCGACGGGAATGAATATGGGTGGACAGTATGAATTATGTATATGTGTATGTATGTATATGTCTATGTGTGTATATATATGTATACGTTGAGATGTATAGGTATGTATATATGCTGTGTGTGGACGTGTATGTATATGTATGTATATACATGCGTATGTGGATGGGTTTGGATATTCAATCGTCTGTTTTCTTGCGCTGCATCGCTAACGCGGGAGACAGCGGCTAAGTATAAGGAATATTTATTTTTTTTTTTTTTTTGCTTTGTCGCTGTCTCCCGCGTTTGCGAGGTAGCGCAAGGAAACAGACGAAAGAAATGGCCCAACCCACCCTCATACACATGTATATACATACGTCCACACACGCAAATATACATACCTACACAGCTTTCCATGGTTTACCCCAGACGCTTCACATGCCTTGATTCAATCCATTGACAGCATGTCAACCCCGGTATACCACATCGCTCCAATTCACTCTATTCCTTGACCTCCTTTCACCCTCCTGCATGTTCAGGCCCCGATCACACAAAATCTTTTTCACTTCATCTTTCCACCTCCAATTTCGTCTCCCTCTTCTCCTCGTTCCCTCCACCTCCGACACATATATCCTCTTGGTCAATCTTTCCTCACTCATTCTCTCCATGTGCCCAAACCATTTCAAAATAGCCTCTTCTGCTCTCTCAACCACGCTCTTTTTATTTCCACAAATCTCTCTTACCCTTACGTTACTTACTCGATCAAACCACCTCACACCACACATTGTCCTCAAACATCTCATTTCCAGCACATCCATCCTCCTGCGCACAACTCTATCCATAGCTCACGCCTCAAACCATACAACATTGATAAAACCACTATTCCTTCAAACATACCCATTTTTTTCCTTTCCAAGATAATGTTCTCGACTTCCATACATTCTTCAAGTCTCCCAGAATTTTCGCCACCTCCCCCACCCTATGATCCACTTCCGCTTCCATGGTTCCATCCGCTGTCAGATCCACTCCCAGATATCTAAAACACTTTACTTCCTCCAGTTTTTCAACATTAAAACTTACCTCCCAATTGACTTGACCCTCAACCATGCTGTACCTAATAACCTTGCTCTTATTCACATTTACTCTTAACTTTCTTCTTTCACACACTTTACCAAACTCAGTCACCAGCTTCTGCAGTTTCCCACATGAATCAGTCGCCAGCGCTGGATCATCAGCGAACAACAACTGACTCACTTCCGAAGCTCTCTCATCCACAACAGACTGCATACTTGCCCCTCTTTCCAAAACACTTGCATTCACCTCCCTAACAACCCCGTCGATAAACAAATTAAGCAACCATGGAGACATCACGCACCCCTGCCGCAAACCTACATTCACTGAGAACCAATCACTTTCCTCTCTTCCTACATGTACACATGCCTTACATCCTCGATAAAAACTTTTCACTGCTTCTAACAACTTGCCTCCTACACCATATATTCTTAATACTATCCACAGAGCAGCTCTATCAACTCTATAATATGCCTTCTCCAGATCCATAAATGCTACATACAAATCCATTTGTTTTTCTAAGTATTTCTCACATACATTCTTCAAAGCAAACACCTGATCCACACATCCTCTACCACTTTTGAAACTACACTGCTCTTCCCCAATCTGATGCTCTGTACGTGCCTTCACCCTCTCAATCAATGCCGTCCCATATAATTTACCAGGAATACTCAAAAAACTTATGCCTCTGTAATTTGAGCGTTCACTCTTATCCGCATTCCCTTTGGACAATGGCACTATGCAAGCATTCCGACAATCCTCAGGCACCTCACCATGAACCATACATACATTAAATAACCTTACCAACCAGTCAACAATACAGTCAATCCATTTTTTAATAAAATCCACTGCAATACCATCCAAACCTGCTCCCTTGCCGGCTATCATCTTCCGCAGAGCTTTTACTACCTATTTTCTGTTTACCAAAACATTTTCCCTATCCCTCTCACTTTGCACACCACCTCGACCAAAACACCCTATATATGCCCCTCTATTATCAAACACATTCAACATTCCTTGAAAATACTCACTCCATCTCCATCTCACATCACCACTACTTGTTATCACCTCTCCATTAGCCCCCTCCACTGAAGTTCTCATTTGCTCCCTTGTCTTACGCACTTTATTTCCCTTCTTCCAAAAAATCTTTTTATTCTCCCTAAAATTTAATGATACTCTCTCTAACCAACTCTCTTTTCCCCGCTTTTTAACATCTTGCACCATGCCCTTGACCTCCTGCCTCTTTCTTTTATACATCTCCCACTCATTTGCATTTTTTATCTGCTAAAATCGTCCAAATGCCTCTCCCTTCTCTTTTACTAATAATTTTACTTCTTCATATCACCACTCACTACCCTCCCTCATCAACCCACCTCTCACGTTACCTATGCCACAAGCATCTTTTGCGCAAGCCATCACTGCTTCCCCAAATACATCCCATTCCTCCCCCATTCCCCTTACCTCCTTTGTTCTCACCTTTTTCCATTCTGTACTCATTCTCTCCTGGTACTTCCTCAAACAATTCTCCTACCCAAGGTCACGTACTCTCACCACTTTCTTCACCCCAACATTCTCTCTTCTTTTCTGGAAACCCTTACAAATTTTCACCTTCGCCTCCACAAGATAATGATCAGACTTCCCTCCAGTTGCACCTTTCAGCATATTAACATCCAAAAGTCTCTCTTTTGCGAGCCTTTATATTAACACGTAATACAATAACTCTCTCTGGCCATCTCTCCTACTTATATACGTATACTTATGTATATCTCGCTTTTTAAACAAGGCATTCCCAATCACCAGTCATTTTTCAGCATATTAATCTACAAGCTCTTCACCATATCCATTTACAACACTGAACACCCCATGTATGTAAATTATTCCCTGAACTCCCACATTACTAACCTTTGCGTTGAAATCATCTATCACTATAACCCGGTCTTGTGCATCAAAACCAATAGCACACTCAATCAGCTGCTCCCAAAACACTTGCCTCTCATAATCTTTTTTCTCATGATCAGGTACATATGCACCAATAATCAACCATCTCTCTCCATCAACTTTCAGTTTTACGTATATCAATCTAAAATTTACTTTCTTACACTCTGTCTCATACTCCCACAACTCCTGTTTCAGGAGTAGTGCTACTCCTTCCCTTGCTGTTGTCCCGTCAATAACCCCAGACTTTATAAATATATATATATATATATATATATATATATATATATATATATATATATATATATATATATTATTAGGTACAGTAGGGTTGAGGGTCAAGTCAATTGGGAGGTGAGTTTGAATGGAGAAAAACTGGAGGAAGTGAAGTGTTTTAGATATCTGGGAGTGGATCTGTCAGCGGATGGAACCATGGAAGCGGAAGTGGATCATAGGGTGGGGGAGGGGGCGAAAATTTTGGGAGCCTTGAAAAATGTGTGGAAGTCGAGAACATTATCCCGGAAAGCAAAAATGGGTATGTTTGAAGGAATAGTGGTTCCAACAATGTTGTATGGTTGCGAGGCGTGGGCTATGGATAGAGTTGTGCGCAGGAGGATGGATGTGCTGGAAATGAGATGTTTGAGGACAATGTGTGGTGTGAGGTGGTTTGATCGAGTAAGTAACGTATGGGTAAGAGAGATGTGTGGAAATAAAGAGAGCGTGGTTGAGAGAGCAGAAGAGGGTGTTTTGAAATGGTTTGGGCACATGGAGAGAATGAGTGAGGAAAGATTGACCAAGAGGATATATGTGTCGGAGGTGGAGGGAACGAGGAGAAGAGGGAGACCAAATTGGAGGTGGAAAGATGGAGTGAAAGGGATTTTGTGTGATCGGGGCCTGAACATGCAGGAGGGTGAAAGGAGGGCAAGGAATAGAGTGAATTGGAGCGATGTGGTATACAGGGGTTGACGTGCTGTCAGTGGATTGAATCAAGGCATGTGAAGCGTCCGGGGTAAACCATGGAAAGCTGTGTAGGTATGTATATTTGCGTGTGTGGACGTGTGTATGTACATGTGTATCGGGAGGGTTGGGCCATTTCTTTCGTCTGTTTCCTTGCGCTACTTCGCAAACGCGGGAGACAGCGACAAAGTATAAAAAAAAAAAAAAATATATATATGCATATATATAAATATATATATATATATATATATATATATATATATATATATATATATATATATATATATATATATATATATATATATATATATATATATATTTTTTTTTTTTTTTTTTTTTTTTGCTTTGTCGCTTTCTCCCGCGTTTGCGAGGTAGCGCAAGGAAACAGACGAGAGAAATGGCCCAACCCACCCCCATACACATGTATATACATACGTCCACACACGCAAATATACATACCTACACAGCTTTCCATGGTTTACCCCAGACGCTTCACATGCCTTGATTCAATCCACTGACAGCACGTCAACCCCGGTATACCACATCGCTCCAATTCACTCTATTCCTTGCCCTCCTTTCACCCTCCTGCATGTTCAGGCCCCGATCACACAAAATCTTTTTCACTCCATCTTTCCACCTCCAATTTGGTCTCCCTCTTCTCCTCGTTCCCTCCACCTCCGACACATATATTCTCTTGGTCAATCTTTCCTCACTCATTCTCTCCATGTGCCCGAACCATTTCAAAACAACCTCTTCTGCTCTCTCAACCACGCTCTTTTTATTTCCACACATCTCTCTTACCCTTACGTTACTTTCTCGATCAAACCGCCTCACACCACATATTGTCCTCAAACATCTCATTTCCAGTACATCCATCCTCCTGCGCACAACTCTATCCATAGCCCACGTCTCGCAACCATACAACATTGTTGGAACCACTATTCCTTCAAACATACCCATTTTTGCTTTACGAGATAATGTTCTCGACTTCCACACATTCTTCAAGGCTCCCAGAATTTTCGCCCCCTCCCCCACCCTATGATCTACTTCCGCTTCCATGGTTCCATCCGCTGCCAGATCTACTCCCAGATATCTAAAACACTTCACTTCCTCTAGTTTTTCTCCATTCAAACTCACCTCCCAATTGACTTGACCCTCAACCCTACTGTACCGAATAACCTTGCTCTTATTCATATATACTCTTAACTTTCTTCTTTCACACACTTTACGAAACTCAGTCACCAGCTTCTGCAGTTTCTCACATGAATCAGCCACCAGCGCTGTATCATCAGGGAACAACAACTGACTCACTTCCCAAGCTCTCTCATCCCCAACAGACTTCATACTTGCCCCTCTTTCCAAAACTCTTGCATTCACCTCCCTAACAACCCATCCATAAAGAAATTAAACAACCATGGAGCCATCACACACCCCTGCCGCAAACCTACATTCACTGAGAACCAATCACTTTCCTCTCTTCCTACACGTACACATGCCTTACATCCTCGATAAAAACTTTTCACTGCTTCTAACAACTTGCCTCCCACACCATATATTCTTAATACCTTCCACAGAGCATTTCTATCAACTCTATCATATGCCTTCTCCAGATCCATAAATGCTACATACAAATCCAATTGCTTTTCTAAGTATTTTTCACATACATTCTTCAAAGCAAACACCTGATCCACACATCCTCTATCACTTCTGAAACCACACTGCTCTTCCCCAATCTGATGCTCTGTACATGCCTTCACCCTCTCAATCAATATCCTCCCATATAATTTACCAGGAATACTCAACAAACTTATACCTCTGTAATTTGAGCACTCACTCTTATCCCCTTTGCCTTTGTACAATGGCACTATGCACGCATTCCGCCAATCCTCAGGCACCTTAAAATGAGTCATACATACAGTAAATAACCTTACCAACCAGTCAACAATACAGTCACCCCCTTTTTTTAATAAATTCCGCTGCAATACCATCCAAACCTGCTGCCTTGCCGGCTTTCATCTTCCGCAAAGCTTTTACTACTAGGAGACTTGTGTGAGGAAGTACCAGGAAAGACTGAGTACAGAATGGAAAAAGGTGAGAACAATGGAAATAAGGGGAGTGGGGGAGGAATGGGATGTATTTAGGGAATCAGTGATGGATTGCGCAAAAGATGCTTGTGGCATGAGAAGAGTGGGAGGTGGGTTGATTAGAAAGGGTAGTGAGTGGTGGGATGAAGAAATAAGAGTATTAGTGAAAGAGAAGAGATAGGCATTTGGACGATTTTTGCAGGAAAAAAATTGAGTGGGAGATGTATAAAAGAAAGAGACAGGAGGTCAAGAGAAAGGTGCAAGAAGTGATAAAAAGGGCAAATGAGAGTTGGGGTGAGAGAGTATCATTAAATTTTAGGGAGAATAAACAGATGTTCTGGAAGGAGGTAAATAAAGTGCGTAAGACAAGGGAGCAAATGGGAACTTCAGTGAAGGGCGCAAATGGGGAGGTGATAACAAGTAGTGGTGATGTGAGAAGGAGATGGAGTGAGTATTTTGAAGGTTTGTTGAATGTGTTTGATGATAGAGTGGCAGATATAGGGTGTTTTGCTCGAGGTGGTGTGCAAAGTGAGAGGGTTAGGGAAGATGATTTGGTATATATATATATATATATATATATATATATATATATATATATATATATATATATATATATATATATATATATATATATATATATATATACATATATATATTTTTTTTTTTTTTTTCTTTTGCTTTGTCGCTGTCTCCCGCGTTTGCGAGGAGGCGCAAGGAAACAGACGAAAGAAATGGCCCAACCCACCCTCTTACACATATATAGAAATACGTCCGCACACGCAAATATACATACCTACAGAGGTTTCCATGGTTTACCTCAGACGCTTCACATGCCTTTATTCAATCCACTGACAGCACGTCAACTCCGGTATACCACATCGCTCCAATTCACTCTATTCCTTGACCTCCTTTCACCCTCCAGCATGTTCAGGCCCCGATCACACAAAATATTTTTCAGTCCATCTTTCCACCTCCAATTTGGTCTCCCTCTTCTGCTCCTTCCCTCCACCTCCGACACATATATCCGCTTGGTCAATCTTTCCTCACTCATTCTCTCCATGTGCCCAAACCATTTCAAAACACCCTCTTCTGCTCTCTAAATCACACTCTTTTTATTTCCACACATCTCTCTTACCCTTACGTTACTTACTCGATCAAACCACCTCACACCACACATTGTCCTCAAACATCTCATTTCCAGCACATCCATCCTCCTGCGCACAACTCTATCTATAGCCCACGCCTCGCAACCATACAACATTGTTGGAACCACTATTCCTTCAAACATACCCATTTTTGCTTCCCGAGATAATGTTCTCGACTTCCACACATTCTTCAAGGCTCATAGAATTTTCGCCCCCTCCCCCACCCTATGATCCACTTCCGCTTCCATGGTTCCATCCGCTGCCAGATCCACTCCCAGATATCTAAAACACTTCACTTACTCCAGTTTTTCTCCATTCAAACTCACCTCCCAATTGACTTGACCCTCAACCTTACTGTACCTAATAGCCTTGCTCTTATTCTCATTTGCTCTTAACTCTCTTCTTTCACCCACTTTACCAAACTCAGTCACCAGTTTCTGCAGTTTCTCACATGAATCAGCCACCAGCGCTGTATCATCAGCGAACAACAACTGACTCACTTCCCAAGCTCTCTCATCCCCAACAGACTTCATACTTGCCCCTCTTTCCAAAACTCTTGCATTCACCTCCCTAACAACTCCATCCATAAAGAAATTAAACAACCATGGAGACATCACACACCCCTGCCGCAAATCTACATTCACTGAGAACCAATCACTTTCCTCTCTTCCTACACATACACATGCCTTACATCCTCGATAAAAACTTTTCACTGCTTCTAACAACTTGCCTCCCACACCATATATTCTTAATACCTTCCACAGAGCATCTCTATCAACTCTGTCATATGCCTTCTCCAGATCCATAAATGCTACATACAAATCCTTTTGCTTTTCTAAGTATTTCTCACATACATTCTTCAAAGCAAACACCTGATCCACATATCCTCTACCACTTCTGAAACCACACTGCTCTTCCCCAATCTAATGCTCTGTACATGCCTTCACCCTCTCAATCAATACCCTCCCATATAATTTACCAGGAATACTCAAGAAACTTATACCTCTGTAATTTGAGCACTCACTCTTATCCCCTTTGCCTTTGTACAATGGCACTATGCACGCCTTCCGCCAATCCTCAGGCACATCACCATGAGTTATACATACATTAAATAACCTTACCAACAAGTCAACAATACAGTCAAACGATTTTTTAATAAATTCCACTGCAATACCATCCAAACCTGCTGCCTTGCCGGCTTTCATCTTCCGCAAAGCTTTTACCACCTCTTCTCTGTTTACCAAATCATTTTCCCTAACCCTCTCACTTTGCACACCACCTCGACCAAAACACCCTATATCTGCCACTCTATCATCAAACACATTCATATATATATATATATATATATATATATATATATATATATATATATATATATATATATATATATATATATATATATATATATATATATATATATATATATATATATATATATATTTTTTTTTTTTTTTTTTATACTTTGTCGCTGTCTCCCGCGTTTGCGAGGTAGCGCAAGGAAACAGACGAAAGAAATGGCCCAACCCCCCCCCCCCCCATACACATGTACATACACACGTCCACACACGCAAATATACATACCTACACAGCTTTCCATGGTTTACCCCAGACGCTTCACATGCCTTGATTCAATCCACTGACAGCACGTCAACCCCTGTATACCACATGACTCCAATTCACTCTATTCCTTGCCCTCCTTTCACCCTCCTGCATGTTCAGGCCCCGATCACACAAAATCTTTTTCACTCCATCTTTCCACCTCCAATTTGGTCTCCCTCTTCTCCTCGTTCCCTCCACCTCCGACACATATATCCTCTTGGTCAATCTCTCCTCACTCATTCTCTCCATGTGCCCAAACCATTTCAAAACACCCTCTTCTGCTCTCTCAACCACGCTCTTTTTATTTCCACACATCTCTCTTACCCTTACGTTACTTACTCGATCAAACCACCTCACACCACACATTGTCCTCAAACATCTCATTTCCAGCACATCCATCCTCCTGCGCACATCTCTATCCATAGCCCACGCCTCGCAACCATACAACATTGTTGGAACCACTATTCCCTCAAACATACCCATTTTCGCTTTCCGAGATAATGTTCTCGACTTCCACACATTTTTCAAGGCTCCCAAAATTTTCGCCCCCTCCCCCACCCTATGATCCACTTCCGCTTCCATGGTTCCATCCGCTGACAGATCCACTCCCAGATATCTAAAACACTTCACTTCCTCCAGTTTTTCTCCATTCAAACTCACCTCCCAATTGACTTGACCCTCACCCCTACTGTACCTAATAACCTTGCTCTTTTTCACATTTACTCTCAACTTTCTTCTTCCACACACTTTACCAAACTCAGTCACCAGCTTCTGCAGTTTCTCACATGAATCAGCCACCAGCGCTGTATCATCAGCGAACAACAACTGACTCACTTCCCAAGCTCTCTCATCCCCAACAGACTTCATACTTGCCCCTCTTTCCAGGACTCTTGCATTTACCTCCCTTACAACCCCATCCATAAACAAATTAAACAACCATGGAGACATCACACACCCCTGCCGCAAACCTACATTCACTGAGAACCAATCACTTTCCTCTCTTCCTACACGTACACATGCCTTACATCCTCGATAAAAACTTTTCACTGCTTCTAACAACTTGCCTCCCACACCATATATTCTTAATACCTTCCACAGAGCATCTCTATCAACTCTATCATATGCCTTCTCCAGATCCATAAATGCTACATACAAATCCATTTGCTTTTCTAAGTATTTCTCACATACATTCTTCAAAGCAAACACCTGATCCACACATCCTCTACCACTTCTGAAACCGCACTGCTCTTCCCCAATCTGATGCTCTGTACATGCCTTCACCCTCTCGATCAATACCCTCCCATATAATTTACCAGGAATACTCAACAAACTTATACCTCTGTAATTTGAGCACTCACTCTTATCCCCTTTGCCTTTGTACAATGGCACTATGCACGCATTCCGCCAATCCTCAGGCACCTCACCATGAGTCATACATACATTAAATAACCTTACCAACCAGTCAACAATACAGTCACCCCCTTTTTTAATAAATTCCACTGCAATACCATCCAAACCTGCTGCCTTGCCGGCTTTCATCTTCCGCAGAGCTTTTACTACCTCTTCTCTGTTTACCAAATCATTTTCCCTAACCCTCTCACTTTGCACACCACCTCGACCAAAACACCCTATATCTGCCACTCTGTCATCAGACACATTCAACAAACCTTCAAAATACTCATTCCATCTCCTTCTCACATCACCGCTACTTGTTATCACCTCCCCATTTGCGCCCTTCACTGAAGTTCCCATTTGCTCCCTTGTCTTACGCACCCTATTTACCTCCTTCCAGAACATCTTTTTATTCTCCCTAAAATTTACTGATAGTCTCTCACCCCAACTCTCATTTGCCCTTTTTTTCACCTCTTGCACCTTTCTCTTGACCTCCTGTCTCTTTCTTTTATACTTCTCCCACTCAATTGCATTTTTTCCCTGCAAAAATCGTCCAAATGCCTCTCTCTTCTCTTTCACTAATACTCTTACTTCTTCATCCCACCACTCACTACCCTTTCTAAACAGCCCACCTCCCACTCTTCTCATGCCACAAGCATCTATATATATATATATATATATATATATATATATAAATATATATATATATATATATATATATATTCATATATATATATTGACCAAGAGGATATATGTGTCGGAGGTGGAGGGAACAAGGAGAAGAGGGAGACCAAATTGGAGGTGGAAAGATGGAGTGAAAAAGATTTTGTGTGATCGGGGCCTGAACATGCAGGAGGGTGAAAGGAGGGTAAGGAATAGAGTGAATTGGAGCGATGTGGTATACCGGGGTTGACGTGCTGTCAGTGGATTGAATCAAGGCATGTGAAGCGTCTGGGGTAAACCATGGAAGCTGTGTAGGTATGTATATATGCGTGTGTGGACGTATGTATATACATGTGTATGGGGGGGGGGTTGGGCCATTTCTTTCGTCTGTTTCCTTGCGCTACCTCGCAAACGCGGGAGACAGCGACAAAGTATAATAAAAATAATAATTGAAGGAATAGTGGTTCCAACAATGTTGTATGGTTGCGAGGCGTGGTCTATGGATAGAGTTTTGCGCAGGAGGATGGATGTGCTGGAAATGAGATGTTTGAGGACAATGTGTGGTGTGAGGTGGTTTGATTGAGTAAGTAACGTAAGGGTAAGAGAGATGTGTGGAAATAAAAAGAGCGTGGTTGAGAGAACAGAAGAGGCTGTTTTGAAATGGTTTGGGCACATGGAGAGAATGAGTGAGGAAAGATTGACCAAGAGGTTATATGTGTCGGAGGTGGAGGGAACGAGGAGAAGAGGGAGACCAAATTGGAGGTGGAAAGATGTAGTGAAAAAGATTTTGTGTGATCGGGGCCTGAACATGCAGGAGGGTGAAAGGAGGGCAAGGAATAGAGTGAATTGGAGCGATGTGGTATACCGGGGTTGACGTGCTGTCAGTGGATTGAATCAAGGCATGTGGAGCGTCTGGGGTAAACCATGGAAAGCTGTGTAGGTATGTATATGTGCGTGTGTGGACGTATGTATATACATGTGTATGGGGGTGGGTTGGGCCATTTCTTTCGTCTGTTTCCTTGCGCTACCTCGCAAACGCGGGAGACAGCGTCAAAGCAAAAAAAAAAAAAAAAAATATATTTATAAAGTCAGGGGTTAGTGAGAGGACAAGAGCAAGTGAAGGAGTAGCACTACTCTTGAAACAGGAGTTGTGGGAGTATGAGACAGAGTGTAAGAATAGGATAGGGGAGAAAGATTACTTCCCACCTATTCCCTGCGTTTCGTAGAAGGCGCCTAAAAGGGGAGGGAGCGGGGGGATTGAAATCCTCCCCTCTAGAATTTCTTTTAATTTTCCAAATGAAGGAACAGAGAAGGGGGCCCGGTGAGGGTATTCCCTCAGAGGCCCAGTCCTGGTGTATGTATATATATATATATATATATATATATATATATATATATATATATATATATATATATATATATATATATATATATATATATATATATATATAAACATATATATATATATATATTTATATATATATATATATATATATATATATATATATATATATATATATATATATATATATATATATATATATATATATATATATATATATATATATATATATATATATATATATATATATATATATATATATATATATATATATATATATATATATATATATATATATATATATATATATATATATATATATATATATATATATATATATATATATATATATATATATATATATATATATATATATATATATATATATATATATATATAAACATATATATATATATATATATATATATATATATATATATATATATATATATATATATATATATATATATATATATATATATATATATATATATATATATATATATATATATATATATATATATATATATGCTTTTACTACCGCTGTAATTTGAGCACTTACTCTTATTACCTTTCCGTTGGGACAATAGCACTATGCAAGCATTCCGCCAATCCTCAGGCACCTCACCATGAACCCTACATACATTAAATAACCTTGACAACCAGTCAACAATACAGTCATTCCCTTTTTTAATAAAATCCACTGCAATACCATCCAAACCTGCTCCTTGCCGGCTTTCATCTTCCGCTAAGCTTTTACTACCTATTCTCTGTTTACCAAATCATTTTCCCTAACCCTCTCACTTTGCACACCACCTCGACCAAAACACCCTATATCTGCCACTCTATCATCAAACACATTCAACAAACCTTCAAAATACTCACTCCATCTCCTTTTCACATCACCACTACTTGTTATCACCTCCCCATTTGTGCCCTTCACAGAAGTTCCCATTTGCTCCCTTGTCTTACGCACTTTATTTACCTCCTTCTAGAACATCTTTTTATTCTCCCTAAAATTTAGTGATACTCTCTCACCCCAACCCTCATTTGCCCTCTTTTTCACCTCTTGCACCTTCCTCTTGACCTCCTGTCTCTTTCTTTTATACATCTCCCACTCAACTGCATTTTTTCCCTGCAAAAATCGTCCAAATGCCTCTCTCTTCTCTTTCACTAATAATCTTACTTCTTCATCCCACCACTCACTACCCATTCTAATCAACCCACCTCCCATGCTTTTCATGCCACAAGCATCTTCTGCGCAATCCATCACTGATTCCCTGAATACATCCCATTCCTCCCCCACTCCCCTTACTTCCACTGTTCTCACCTTTTTCCATTCTGTACTCAGTTTCTCCTGGTACTTCCTCACACAAATCTCCTTCCCAGGCTCACTTACTCTCACCACCCTCTTCACCCCAACATTCACTCTTCTTTTCTGAAAACCCATACAAATCTTCACCGTAGCCTCCAGAAGATAATGATCAGACATCCCTCCAGTTGCACCTCTCAGCACATTAACATCCAAAAGTCTCTTTCGCCCGCCTGTCAATTAAGACGTAATCCAGAAGAGGTAGTAAAAGCTTTGCGGAAGATGAAAGCCGGCAAGGCAGCAGGTTTGGATGGTATTGCTAGGAATTTATTAAAAAAGGTGGTGACGATATTGTCGACTGGTTAGTAAGGTTATTTAATGTATGTATGACTCATGGTGAGGTGCCTGAGGATTGGCTGAATGCGTGCATAGTGCCATTGTACAAAGATAAAGGGGATAAGAGTGAGTGCTCAAATTACAGAGGAATAAGTTTGTTGAGTATTCCTGGTAAATTATATGGGAGAGTATTGATTGAGAGGGTGAAGGCTTGTACAGAGCATCAGATTGGGGAAGATCTGTGTGGTTTCAGAACTGGTAGAGGATGTGTGGATCAGGTGTTTGCTTTGAAGAATGTATGTGCGAAATACTGAGAAAAGCAAATGGATTTGTATGTAGCATTTATGGATCTGGAGAAGGCATATGATAGAGTTGATAGATATGCTCTGTGGAAGGTATTAAGAATATATGGTGTGGGAGGCAAGTTGTTAGAAGCAGTGAAAAGTTTTTATCGAGGATGTAAGGCATGTGTACGTGTAGGAAGAGAGGAAAGTGATTGGTTCTCATTGAATATAGGTTTGCGGCAGGGGTGTGTGATGGCTCCATGGTTGTTTAATTTGTTTATGGATGGGGTTGTTAGGGAGGGGAATGCAAGAGTTTTGGAAAGAGGGGCAGGTATTAAGTATGTTGTGGATGAGAGAGCTTGGAAGTGAGTCAGTTGTTGTTCGCTGATGATACAGCGCTGGTGGCTGATTCATGTGAGAAACTGCAGAAGCTGGTGACTGAGTTTGGTAAAGTGTGTGAAAGAAGAAAGTTAAGAGTAAATGTGAATAAGAACAAGGTTGTTAGTTACAGTACGATTGAGGGTCAGGTCAATTTGGAGGTAAGTTTGCATGGAAAAAAACTGGAGGAAGTATTGTGTTTTAGATATCTGGGAGTGGATCTGGCAGCGGATGGAACCATGGAAGCGGAAGTGAATCATAGGATGGGGGAGGGGGCGAAAATCCTTGGAGCCTTTAAGAATGTGTGGAAGTCGAGAACATTATCTCGGAAAGGAAAAATGGCTATGTTTGAAGGAATAGTGGGTCCAACAATGTTGTATGGTTGCGAGGCGTGAGCTATGGATAGAGTTGTGCGCAGGAGGGTGGATGTGCTGGAAATGAGATGTTTGAGGACAGTGTGTGGTGTGAGGTGGTTTGATCTAGTAAGAAATGTAAGGGTAAGAGAGATGTGTGGAAATAAAAAGAACGTGGTTGAGAGAGCAGAAGAGGGTGTTTTGAAATGTTTTGTGCACATGGAGAGAATGAGTGAGGAAAGATTGACCAAGAGGATATATGTGTCGGAGGTGGAGGGAACGAGGAGAAGTGGAAGACCAAATTGGAGGTGGAAAGATGGAGTGAAAAAGATTTTTCTGTGATCGGGGCCTGAACATGCAGGAGGGTGAAAGGCGGGCAAGGAATAGAGTGAATTAGATCGATGTGGTATACCGTGGTTGACGTGCTGTCAGTGGATTGAATCAGGGCATGTGAAGCGTCTGGGGTAAACCATGGAAAGTTGTGTGGGGCCTTGATGTGGAAAGGGAGCTGTGGTTTCGGGCATTATTGCATGACAGATAGAGACTGAGTGTGAAGGAATGGGGTCTTTGTTGTCTTTTCCTAGTTCTACCTCGTACACATGAGGGGGGAGTCAACACAGTTACCCATTTCTTATGACATCAGACTGTGATACCATCCAATCCAGACGCCTTGCTACATTTCATCATACATAAGGCTTTTATCATCTCTTCTTTCTTCACCAAACTACTCTCCTTAGGATGGTATTCCATGTGTGGCGAGGAAGATAGGAATGAATAAAGGCAGACAGTGTGAATTGTGTGCATGGGCATATATGTATGTGTGTGTGTGTGTGTGTGTGTGTATATATATATATATGTACATTGAGATGTATAGGTATGTATATTTGCGTGTGTGGACGTGTATGTATATACATTGTGTATGGGGGTGGGTTGGGCCATTTCAATCTCTGTTTCCTTGCGCTACCTCGCAAACGCGGGAGACAGCGACAAAGCAAAATAGATAAATAAGTATATATATATATATATATATATATTGGAAATTGTCACAATTTTGCGTGTGATCAAGATATTCCTATGAGTCCACGGGGAAAATGAAACACGAAAAGTTCCCAAGTGCACTTTCGTGTAATAATCACATCATCAGGGGAGACACCAGAGAGAAATATAACAGTCAGTTGATATACATCGAAGAGACGAGGCTAGGACGCCATTTGTTTAATATGTGATTGTCCAAAACATACAACGAGCGTTCATAAACTTATCATTTTACAAATCTTATCAACAATAAAGCTATCTAATTTGTACAGACCCTCACTAATATTAAGATTATAATTCTTTGTGTATCTAATAATAGAAGATTCATTGATATTTTTCTTGGTAACAGAGTTAGAATTAACAACTGAGATGGCGTTACTCTAGTCAGTACAATGATCATAGCTTTTAACATGATTAAACAAGGCATTTGATTCTTGTCCCGTTCTCATAATATATTCATGTTGCTTAAGTCTAACAGAAAGATCCTTACCAGTCTGACCAACATAAAATTTATCACAGTTTTTACAAGGAACTTTATAGATGCAACCAAGAGAATTTTCTGGTGAATTCCTGATTAAGATATTCTTTATAGTATTATTGTTGCTAAAGGCAACATTTACATTAAAGTGTTTAAGCAACATAGGGAAGCAAAGTGAAATTGTTATTGAAAGGGAGAACTAAAAGTTTCTTGGTGTCAATGGGAGGTTTGGGCTCAACTCTATAAAATGATTTCTTTGCTAACTTAAGGGATTTATCAATGAAAGATCTAGGGTACTTTAACTTAGATCCAACAGAATATATCTTCTCAAACTCATCATCAATAAACTTTGGACTGCAAATACGTAATGCCCTTAGGAATATAGATTGAAATGATGATGGGAATGAATAAAGGTAGACAGTATGAATTTTGTACATGTATCTAAATGTATATGTCTCTGTGTGTATATATATGTATACGTTGAGATGTATAGGTATGTATATTTGCGTGTGTGGACGTGTATGTATATACATTGTGTATGGGGGTGGGTTGGGCCATTTCAATCTCTGTTTCCTTGCGCTACCTCGCAAACGCGGGAGACAGCGACAAAGCAAAATAGATAAATAAGTATATATATATATATATATATATTGGAAATTGTCACAATTTTGCGTGTGATCAAGATATTCCTATGAGTCCACGGGGAAAATGAAACACGAAAAGTTCCCAAGTGCACTTTCGTGTAATAATCACATCATCAGGGGAGACACCAGAGAGAAATATAACAGTCAGTTGATATACATCGAAGAGACGAGGCTAGGACGCCATTTGTTTAATATGTGATTGTCCAAAACATACAACGAGCGTTCATAAACTTATCATTTTACAAATCTTATCAACAATAAAGCTATCTAATTTGTACAGACCCTCACTAATATTAAGATTATAATTCTTTGTGTATCTAATAATAGAAGATTCATTGATATTTTTCTTGGTAACAGAGTTAGAATTAACAACTGAGATGGCGTTACTCTAGTCAGTACAATGATCATAGCTTTTAACATGATTAAACAAGGCATTTGATTCTTGTCCCGTTCTCATAATATATTCATGTTGCTTAAGTCTAACAGAAAGATCCTTACCAGTCTGACCAACATAAAATTTATCACAGTTTTTACAAGGAACTTTATAGATGCAACCAAGAGAATTTTCTGGTGAATTCCTGATTAAGATATTCTTTATAGTATTATTGTTGCTAAAGGCAACATTTACATTAAAGTGTTTAAGCAACATTGGGAAGCAAAGTGAAATTGTTATTGAAAGGGAGAACTAAAAGTTTCTTGGTGTCAATGGGAGGTTTGGGCTCAACTCTATAAAATGATTTCTTTGCTAACTTAAGGGATTTATCAATGAAAGATCTAGGGTACTTTAACTTAGATCCAACAGAATATATCTTCTCAAACTCATCATCAATAAACTTTGGACTGCAAATACGTAATGCCCTTAGGAATATAGATTGAAATGATGATGGGAATGAATAAAGGTAGACAGTATGAATTTTGTACATGTATCTAAATGTATATGTCTCTGTGTGTATATATATGTATACGTTGAGATGTATAGGTATGTATATTTGCGTGTGTGGACGTGTATGTATATACATGTGTATGTGGGTGGGTTGGACCATTCTTTCGTGTGTTCCCTACGCTATCTTGCTAACGCGGGAGACAGCGATAAAGCAAAATATAAATAAATAGATTAATAAATATCCATATATATATATATATATATATATATATATATATATATATATATATATATATATATATATATATATATATATATATATATATATATATATAGATATATATATGTATATATATATACATATATATATATATATATATATATATATATATATATATATATATATATATATATATATATATATATATATATATATATATATATACATATTGAAAAAGATCATAATGTTGCGTTTATTCAAGTGTACTCTTAAGAATCCACGGGGATAATGAAACACGATAAGATTCGAAGGGGCGACACGAGAGAGAAATATCAGAGTCAGTTGATATACAGCTGACTGTTGTATTTCTCTCTTGTGTCTCCTCTGATGATGTGATCATCACACGAAAGTGCGCTTAGGAACTTATCGTTTCATTTTCCATATGGTCCAGAGAGCTTAAGAGGGTCTTTTGAAATGGTTTGGTCACATGGAGATAAATGAGTGAGAAAACGTTGACAAAGAGGATATATGTGTCCGAGGTGGAGGGAAAGAGAAGTGGGAGACCAAATTGGAGGTGGAAACATGGAGTGTAGAAGATATTGTGTGATCTGGACTTGAACATGCATGAGTGTGAAAGGCTTGCATGGAATAAAGTGAATTGTAACGATATGGTATATCGGAATCGACGTGCATGGAAAGCGTCTTGGATAAACCATGGAAAGTTCTGTGGGGCCTATATGTGGAAAGTCAACTTAGGTTTCGGTGCATTATACATGAAAGCTAGGGACTCAGTGTGAACGAATGTGGCCTTTGTTGCCCTTTCCTAGCGCTACCTCGCGCACTTGCGGGGGGAGGGGGTTGTTATTTCTTGTGTGGCGGGGTGGCGATAGGATAGAATAAAAGGGAGACAGTATGAATTATTTACATGTTTATGTATGTATATGTATGTTTGTGTATATATGTATAACTTGAGATGTATAGGTAGGTATATGTGCGTGTGTGGACGTGTATGTATAAACATGTGTATGTTTGTGGGTTGGGCCATTCTTTCGTCTGTTTCCTAGCGCTACCTCGCTAACGCGGGAGACAGTGACATAACATATGATAAATAGATAAACAAAATAAATAAATATCTATATGTATATATATATATATATATATATATATATATATATATATATATATATATATATATATATATATATATATATATATATATATATATATATATATTTTCTTTTTTTTTTTTTTCTTTTTTTTTTCATACTATTCACCATCTCCCGGGTTGGCAAGGTAGCATTACGAACGGAGGATTGAGCGTTTGAGGGATATCCTCACTTGGCCACATTCTCTGTTCCTCCTTTTGGAAAATTAAAAACGAGAGGGGAGGATTTCAAGGCCCGCGATCCCTCACATGGTAGTCGCCTTCTACGCACGCAGGGAATAAATGGGAAGTATTCTTTCTCCCCTATCCACAGGGATATATATATATATATATATGTATATATATATATATATATATATATATATATATATATATATATATATATATATATATATATATATATATATATATATATATATATATATATATATATATATATATATATATATATATATATATATATATATATATATATATATTTGCACGATTTTTACAGGGAAATAATGCAGATGAGTGCGAGATGTACAAAAGAAAGAGGCAGGAGGTCAAGAGAAAAGTGCAAGAGGTGAAAAAGAGGGCAAATGAGAGTTGGGGTGAGAGCGTATCATTAAATTTTAGGGAAAATAAAAACATGTTTTGGAAGGAGGTAAATAAAGTTCGTAAGACAAGGGAATCAATGGGAACTTCAGTGAAGGGGGCTAATAGGAAGGTTGTAACAAGTATTTGTGATGTGAGACGGAGATGGATTGAGTATTTTGAAGGTTTGTTGAATGTGTTTGATGATAGAGTGAAAGATATTGGGTGTTTTGGTCGAGGTGGCGTGCAGATTCAAAGGGTGTGGGAAAATGACTTGGCAAACAGGGAAGAGGTAGTGAAATCTTTACGGGAGATGAAAGTGGCAAGGGAGCGGGTTAGGATGGTATTGCAGTGGAATTTGTTAAAAAATGGGGTGACTGTATTGTTTACTGGTTGGTAAGGTTATTTAATTTATATTTGACTCATGGTAAGGTGCCTGAGGATTGGCGAAATCCTTGCATAGTGCAACTGGACAAAGGCAAAGGGGATAAAAATGAGTGTTCAAATTACAGAGGTAAAAGTTTGTGGAGTATTCCTGGTAAATTATATGGGAGGGTATTGATTGAGAGGCTGAAGGCATGTACAGAGCATCAGATTGGAGAAGAGCAGTGTGGTTTCAGAAGTGGCAGTGTATGTGTGGATCAGGTGTTTGCTTTGAAGAGTGTATGTGAGAAATACTTTGAAAAGCAAATGGATTTGTATGTAGCACTTATGGATCTGGTGAAGGAATATAATAGAATTGATAGAGATGCTCGGTGGAAGGTATTAAGAATATATGGTGTGGGAGGAAACTTGTTAGAAGCAGTGAAAAGTTTTTATTTAGGATGTAAGGCATTTTTACGTGTAGAAGGAGAGGAAAGTGACTGGTTCTCAATGAATATAGGTTTGAGCCAGGGGTGTGTGATGTCTCCATGGTTGTTTAATTTGTTTATGGATGGGGTTGTTAGGGAGGTGAATTCAAGAGTTTTGGAAAGAAGGGCAAGTATGCAGTCAGTTGTGGATGAGAGAGCTTGGGAAGTGAGTCAGTTGTTGTTTGGTGATGATACATAGCTGGTGGCTGATTCGTGTGAGAAACTGCAGAAGCTGGTGACTAAGTTTCGTAAAGTGTATGAAAAAAGAAAGTTGAGAGTAAATATGAATAGGAGCAAGGTTATTAGGTACAGTGGGGTTGAGGGACACCTCAATTGGGAGGTAAGTTTGAATGGAGAAAAACTGAAGGAGTGAAGTGTTTTAGATGTCTGGGAGTGGATTTGGATGCCGAAGTGAATTATAGGGTGGGGGAGGGGGCGAAAGTTGTAGGAGCGTTGAAGAATGTGTGGAAGTCGAGAACATTATCTCCGAAAGGAATGGGTATGTTTGAAGTAATAGTGGTTACAACAATGTTATACGGTTGCGAGGAGTGGGATATGGATAGAGTTGTGCGTAGGAGGGTGGATGTGCTGGAAATGAGATGTTTGAGGACAATCTGTGGTGTGAAATGGTTTGATTGAGTAAGTAATAATAAGGTAAGAAAGATGTGTGGTAATAGAAAGTGTGTGGTTGAGTGAGCAGAAGAGGGTGTTTTGAAATGGTTTGGTCACATGGAGAGAATGAGTGAGGAATGATTGACCAAGAGGATATATTTGTCAGAGGTCGAGAGAAAAAGGATAAGTGGGAGTCCAAATTGGAGATGGAAAGATGGAGTGAAAAAGATTTTGAGTGATCGGGACCTGATCATACAGGAGGGTGAAAGGCGTGCAGGGAATAGAGTGAATTAGAACGATGTGGTATACCGGGGCTGACGTGCTGTCAATGGATTGAACCATGGCATGTGAAGCGTCTGGGGTAAACCTTGGATAGGTCTGTGGGGCTTGGAGGTGGAGAGGGAGCTGTGGTTTTGGTGCATTATTACATAAGAGCTAGAGAATGAGTGTGAACGAAAGTTACCATTGTTGTCTTTTCCTAGTGCTACCTTGCTAACGCGGGAGACAGCTAATGAGCAAAATAAATAAGAAATAACTAAAAAGATAGTTAAATGAATATATGAGTGTGTTAGTAGTTTTGATGCACGAGACCGGGTTACAGTGATGGGTGATTTAAATGCAAACGTGAGTAATGTGGCAGTTGAGGGAATAATTGGTATACATGGGGTGTTCCGTGTTGTAAATGGAAATGGTGATGAGCTTGTAGATTCATGTGCTGAAAAAGGACTTGTGATTGGAAATACCTGGTATAAAAGAAAGATATACATAAGTATACGTACGTAAGTAGGAAACATGGCCAAAAGGCGTTATTGGATTTCGTGTCAATTGATAGGCGCGCGAAGGAGAGACTTTTGGATGTTAATGTGCTGAAAGGTGCAACTGCAGGGATGTCTGATCATTATCTTCTGGTGGCGAAGGTAAAGATTTGAAGAGGTTTTCAGAAAAGATGAAAGAATGTTGGGGTGAAGAGAGTGGTGAGAGTAAGTGAGCTTGGGAAGGAGACTTGTGTGAGGAAGTACCAGGAGAGACTGAGTATAGAATGGAAAAAGGTGAGAGCAATGGAGGGAAGGGGAGTGGGGGAGGAATGGGATGTTTTCAGGGAAGCAGTGATGGCTTGCGCAAAAGATGCTTGTGGCATGAGAAGCGTGGGAGGCGGGCAGATTAGAAAGAGCAGTGAGTGGTGGGATGAAGAAGTATCACTATTAGTGAAAGAGAAGACACAGGCATTTGGAAAATTCTTGCAGGGAAATAACGCAAATGACTGGGAGATGTATAAAAGAAAGAGGCAGGAGGTCCAGAGAAAGGTGCAAGAGGTGAAAAAGAGGGCAAATGAGAGTTGAGGTGAGAGAGTATCGGTAAATTTTAGGGAGAATAAAAAGATATTTTGGAAGGTAAATAAAGTGCGTAAGATAAGGGAATAAATGGGAACTTCAGTCAAAGGGGATAATGGGGAGGTGATAACAAGTAGTGGTGATGTGAGGAGATGGAGTGAGTATTTTGAAGGTTTGTTGAATGTGCTTGATGATAGAGTGGCATATATAGGGTGTTTTGGTCGAGGTGGTGTGCAAAGTGAGAGAGGCGAAAATTCTGGGAGCGTTGAAGAATGTGTTGAAGTCGAGAACTTTATCTCGGAAAGCAAAAATGGGTATGTTTGAAGGAATAGTGGTGCCAACAATGTTATATGGTTGCGAGGGGTGGGCTATGGATACAGTTGTGCGCAGGAGGGTGGATGTGCTGGAAATCAGATGTTTGAGGACAATATGTGGTGTGAGGTGGTTTGATCGAGTAAGTAATAATAGGATAAGAGAAATGTGTGGTAATAAAAAGAGTCCATAGGGTAAATGAAACACGAAAGTTCCGAAGTGCACTTTCCTGTAATAAACTCATCATCATGGGAGACACAAGATAGAAATATAACAGTCATAGGAATATCTTGATCACGCGCAAAATTGTGATCCCTTCCAATATATATATATATATATATATATATATATATATATATATATATATATATATATATATATATATATATATATATATATATATATATATATATATATATAAAGCGCATAGAAAAAAGGAGAGATAGGTATTATGTTTGAGGAAAGAAACCTGGATGTTTTGGTTCTGAGTGAAACTAAGCTGAAGGGTAAAGGGGAAGAGTGAACTGGGAATGTCTTGGGAGAAAAGTCATGGGTTAGTGAGATGACAAGAACAAGGGAAGTAGGAGCACTACTCCTGAAACAGGAGTGGAGGGAGTATGTGATAGAGGGTAAGAAAGTGAACTCTCTACTGATATGGGTAAAACTAAAAGTGAATGGAGAGAGATTTCTGATTATTGGTGCATATTCAGCTCGGTATGAGAAGAAAGATCATGAGAGGCAAGTGTTTTGGGAGCAGTTGAGTGGGTGTGTTAATAGATTTTAGGCTCGAGATCGGGTTATAGTGATGGGTGATTTTAATACAAAGGTGATTAATGTGGCAGTTGAGGGAGTAGTTGGTGTACATGGGGTGTTCAGTTTTGTAAATGGAAATGGTGAAGAGCTTGTAGATTATTGTTCTGAAAAAGGACTGGTGATTAGGAATACTTGGTTTAAAAACATAGATATATTTAGGCATACGTATGTAAGGAGGAGAGATTGCCAGAGGGCGTTATTGGATTACGTGTTGATTGATAGGCGCGCGGAATAGAGACTTTTGGATGTTAATGTGCAGAGAGGTGCAACTGGAGGATTGTCTGAACATCATCTTGTGGAGGCGAAAGTGAAGATTTGTAAAAGTTTTCAGAAAGGAAGAAAGAATGTTTTGGGTGGAGAGTGGTGAGAGTAAGTGAGATTGTGAGGGAGATTTGTGTGAGAAGTTACCAGGAGAGACTGAATAAAGAATGGAAAAAGGTGAGAAAAAAGGAAGTAAGTTGGGAGAGGGGGAGGAATGGGATGTATTTAGTGAAGCAGTTATGGCTTGCGCAAAAGATGCTTGTGGCATGAAAAGCGTAAGAAAAGGGCAGATTGAAAAGGCTGGTGAGTGGTGGGATGAAGCGGTAAGGTTTTTAGTGAAAGAGAAAAGAGAGGCATTTGGACGATTTTTGCAGGAAAATGATGCAAATAACTGGGAGTTGTATAAAAGAAATAGGAAGGAGATCAAGATAAAGGTGCAGGAGGTGAAAAAGAGGGCAAATGAGATTTGGGGTGAGAGAGTATCATTAAATTTTAGCGAGAATAAAAAAAATGCTTTAAAAGGACGTAAATAAAGTGCTTAAGACAAGGGAGCAAATGGGAACATGAGTGAAGAGGTCTAATGAGAAGGAGCTAACAAGTAGTGGTGATGTAAGGAGATGGAGTGAGTAATTTGAAGGTTTGTTGAATGTCTTCGATGATAGAGTGGCAGATATAGGGTGCTTTGGTCGAGGTGGAGTGCAAAGTGAGAAGGTGAGGGAGAATGAATTGGTAATCAGGGGAGAGGTAGTAAAAGCTTTTGCGGAAGATGAAAGCCGGCAAGGCAGCGGGTTTGGATGGTATTGCAGTGGAATTTATTAAAAAAGGGGGTGACTAAATTGTTGATTGGTTGGTTAGGTTATTTAATGTGCGTATGACTCCTGGGGAGGTGCCTGGGGATTGCCGGAGTGCTTGCTAAGTGCCATTGTACAAAGGCAAAGGGGAAAAAAGTGAGTGCTCAAATTACAGGGGCATAAGATTGTTGAGTATTTCTGGGAAATTATGTGGGAGGGTTTTGATTGAGAGGGTGAAGGCAAGTACAGAGCATTAGATTGGAGAAGAGCAGTCTGGTTTCAGAAGTGGTAGAGGATTCGTGGGTCAAGTATTTGCTTTGAAGAATGTATGTGATAAATGCTTAGAAAAGCAAATGGACTTTTATGTAGCATTTATGGATCTGGAGAAGGCATATGGTCGAGTTGATAGAGATACTTTATGAAAGGTATTACGAATATATGGTGAAGGAGTCAAGTTGTTACACGAAGAGAGAAGTTTTTATCGAGGATGTAATGCATGTGTATGTGTAGGAAGAGAGGAAAGTGATCGGTTCTCAGTGAATGTTGGTTTGCGGCAAGCGTCCGTGATTTCTCCATGGTTATTTAATTTTTTTATGGATTGGGTTGTTAAGGAGGTAAATGCAAGAGTTTTGGAAAAAGGGGCAATTATGAAGTCTGTTGTGGATGAGAAAGCTTGGAATGTGAGTCAGTTGCTGGTAGCTGATGACACAACGCTGGTTGTTGATTCGGGTGAGAAACTGCAGAAGCTAGTGACTGAGTTTGGTAAAGTGTTTGAAAGAAGAAAGCTGAGAGTAAAGGTGAATAGGAGCAAGGCCATTAGGTTTAATAGGGTTGAGGGACAAGTTGATTGGGAGGTAAGTTTGAATGGAGAAAAACTGAAGGAAGTAAAGTGTTTTAGATATCTGGGAGTGTATTTGGCAGCGGATGGTACCATGGAAGCGGAAGTGAATCATAGGGTGGGGGAGGGGGCGAAAGTTCTAAGGGCGTATAGAAATTTGTGGAAGTCGAGAACATTATCTTGGAAAGCAAAAATGGTCATGTTTGAAGGAATAGTGGTTCCAACAATGTTATATGGTTGCGAGGCGTGGGCTATAGATAGAGTTGTGCGGAGGAGGTTGGATGTGCTGGAAATGAGATGTTTGAGGACACTATGTGGTGTAAGTAATGAAAAGGTAAGAGAGATGTGTGGTAATGAAAGAGTATTGTTGAGAGAGCAGAATAGCGTGTTTTCAAATGGTTTTGTCACATGAAGAGAATGAGTGAGGAAAGATTGACAAAGAGGATACATGTGTCAGAGTTGCAGGGAACGAGAAGAAGTGGGAGATCAAATTGGAGGTGGAAAGATGGAGTGAAAAAGATTTTGTGTGATCGGGACCTGAACATGCAGGAGGGAGAAGTGTGTGCAACGAATAGTGAATTGGAAGGATGTGGTAAACTGGAATCGATGTGCTATAATGGATTGAACCAGGGCATGTAATGCGTCTGGGGTGAACCATGGAAAGTTCTGTGGGGCTTGGATGTGGTAAGTCAACTTTGGTCTTGGTATAATATACATGACAGCTAGGGACTTAGTGTGAACGATTGTGGCCTTTGTTGTCTTTTCCTAGCGCTACCTCGCGCATATGCGGGAGGAGGGTGTTGTTATTTCATGTCTGGCGGAGTGGCGATGGGAATGAATAAAGGGACACAGTATGAATTATGTACATGAGTATATATGTATATGTCTGTCTGTGTGTATATATATGTATACGTAGAGATGTATAGGTATGTATATGTGAGTCTTTGGACGTGTATGTATATACATAAGTATGTGGGTGGGTTCGGGCATTTATTTGTCTAATTTCTTGCGCTACCTCGCTAACGCAGGATACAGCAACAAAGCATAAAAGATCAATGAATTAAAAAAAAAGAAATATATATATATATATATATATATATATATATATATATATATATATATATATATATATATATATATAAATAAAGTGTATATGAACGCTCACCTTCATAGAACATACAAAGCTCCATCAGCCAGGATCGAACCTGGGACCCCTTGTTCAAGAGGCAGGCATGCTAACCACTAGGCTAAGGGACTGTATAATAGGAAACAACTATTCGAAATACTAATTACTCGAATACCCTTCGTCTCACTATGGTGAGCAACGGGGTCTAACGATTGTTTCCGAACAGAACACATAGCCAGCTGAGAGCGTTTTACCGAACCTGACTGTACAACGCGGAGTTATATGAATACGAATAAAGTGTATATGAACGCGCACCTTCATAGAACATACAAAGCTCCATCAGCCAGGATCGAACCTGGGACCCCTTGTGCAAGAGGCAGGCATGCTAACCGCTAGGCTAAGGGACTGTATAATAGGAAACAACTGTTCGAAATACTAAGTACTCGAATACCCTTCGTCTCACTATGGTGAGCAACGGGGTCTATCGGTTGTTTCCGAACAGAACACAAGGGGTCCCAGGTTCGATCCTGGCTGATGGAGCTTTGTATGTTCTATGAAGGTGCGCGTTCATATACACTTTATTCGTATTCATATAACTCCGCGTTATACAGTCAGGTTCGGTAAAACGCTCTCAGCTGGCTATGTGTTCTATTCGGAAACAACCGATAGACCCCGTTGCTCACCATAGTGAGATGAAGGGTATTCGAGTACTTAGTACTTCGAATAGTTGTTTCCTATTATACAGTCCCTTAGCCTAGCGGTTAGCATGCCTGCCTCTTGGACAAGGGGTCCCAGGTTCGATCCTGGCTGATGGAGCTTTGTATGTTACATATATATATATATTTTTTTTATTATACTTTGTCGCTGTCTCCCGCGTTTGCAAGGTACCGCAAGGAAACAGACGAAAGAAATGACCCAACCCCCCCCCCCCATACACATGTATATATATACGTCCACACACGCAAATATACATACCTACACAGCTTTCCATGGTTTACCCCAGACGCTTCACATGCCCTGATTCAATCCACTGACAGCACATCAACCCCGGTACACCACATCGCTCCAATTCACTCTATTCCTTGCCCTCCTTTCACCCTCCTACATGTTCAGGCCCTGATCACACAAAATCTTTTTCACTCCATCTTTCCACCTCCAATTTGGTCTCCCTCTTCTCCTTGTTCCCTCCACCTCCGACACATATATCCTCTTGGTCAATCTTTCCTCACTCATCCTCTCCACGTGCCCAAACCACTTCAAAACACCCTCTTCTGCTCTCTCAACCACGCTCTTTTTATTTCCACACATCTCTCTTACCCTTACGTTACTCACTCGATCAAACCACCTCACACCACACATTGTCCTCAAACATCTCATTTCCAGCACATCCATCCTCCTGCGCACAACTCTATCCATAGCCCACGCCTCGCAACCATACAACATTGTTGGAACCACTATTCCTTCAAACATACCCATTTTTGCTTTCCGAGATAATGTTCTCGACTTCCACACATTCTTCAAGGCCCCCAGAATTTTCGCCCCCTCCCCCACCCTATGATCCACTTCCGCTTCCATGGTTCCATCCGCTGCCAGATCCACTCCCAGATATCTAAAACACTTCACTTCCTCCAGCTTTTCTCCATTCAAACTCACCTCCCAATTGACTTGACCCTCAACCCTACTGTACCTAATAACCTTGTTCTTATTCACATTTACTCTTAACTTTCTTCTTCCACACACTTTACCAAACTCAGTCACCAGTTTCTGCAGTTTCTCACATGAATCAGCCACCAGCGCTGTATCATCAGGGAACAACAACTGACTCACTTCCCAAGCTCTCTCATCCCCAACAGACTTCATACTTGCCCCTCTTTCCAAAACTCTTGCATTTACCTCCCTAATAACAACCCCATCCATAAACAAATTAAACAACCATGGAGACATCACACACCCCTGCCGCAAACCTACATTCACTGAGAACCAATCACTTTCCTCTCTTCCTACAAGTACACATGCCTTACATCCTCGATAAAAACTTTTCACTGCTCCTAACAACTTTCCTCCCACACCATATAT
>NC_092227.1:32613433-32647112 GCF_036320965.1 Panulirus ornatus | reverse complement strand
GCTATGGATAGAGTTGTGCGCAGGAGGATGTATGTGCTGGAAATGAGATGTTTGAGGACAATGTGTGGTCTGAGGTGGTTTGATCGAGTGAGTAACGTAAGGGTAAGAGAGATGTGTGGAAATAAAAAGAGCGTGGTTGAGAGAGCAGAAGAGGGTGTTTTTTGAAATGGTTTGGGCACATGGAGAGGATGAGTGAGGGAAGATTGACCAAGAGGATATATGTGTCGGAGGTGGAGGGAACAAGGAGAAGTGGGAGACCAAATTGGAGGTGGAAAGATGGAGTGAAAAAGATTTTGTGTGATCGGGGCCTTGACATGCAGGAGGGTGAAAGGAGGGCAAGGAATAGAGTGAATTGGAGCGATGTGGTATACCGGGGTTGACGTGCTGTCAGTGGATTGAAGCAGGGCATGAGAAGCGTCTGGGGTAAACCATGGAAAGCTGTGTAGGTATGTATATTTTCATGTGTGGACGTATGTATATACATGTGTATGGGGGGGGGAGTTGGGCCATTTCTTTCGTCTGTTTCCTTGAGCTACCTCGCAAACGCGGGAGACAGCGACAAAGTATAATAAAAAAATAAAAAAAATATATTTATATACATATATATGTATTCTATTTATCTATTTTTTATTTATTTTGCTTTGTCGCTGTCTCCCGCGTTAGCGAGGTAGCGCAAGGAAACAGACGAAAGAATGGCCCAACTCGCCCACATACACATGTATATACATACACGTCCACACACGCATATATACATACATATACATCTCAATGTACACATATATATACACACAGTCATATTCCTATATACACATGTACATATTTCATAGTGTCTGCCTTGATTTGTTCCCATCGCCACCTCGCCACACATGGAATAACAAATCCCTCCCTCCTTCATGTGGGCGAGGTAACGCTAGGAAAAGACACCAAAGGCCCCATTCGTTCACACTCAGTCTGTAGCTGTCATGTAATAATGCACCGGAACCAATGCTCCCTTTCCACATCCAGGACCCACAGAACTTTCCATGGTTTACCCAAACGCTTCATATGCCCTGGCTCAATCCATTGACAGCACGTCGACCCCGGTATACCACATCGTTCCAATTCACTCTATTCCTTGCACGCCTTTCACCCTCCTGCATGTTCAGGCCCCGATCACACAAAATCTTTTTCACTCCATCTTTCCACCTCGAATTTGGTTTCCCACTTCTCCTCGTTCCCTCCACCTCTTACACATATATCCTCTTGGTCAATCTTTCCTCACTCATTATCTCCATGTGACGAAACCATTTCAAAACACCCTCTTCTGCTCTCTCAACCAAACTCTTTTTATTTCCACACACCTCTCTTACCCTTACATTACTTACTCGATCAAAACACCTCACACCACACATTGCCCTTAAACATCTCATTTCCAGCACATCCACCCTCCTGCGCACAACTCTATCCATAGCCCACGCCTCGCAACCATACAACATTGTTGGAACCACTATTTCTTCAAACATACCCAATTTGCTTTCCGAGATAATGTTCTCGACTTCCACACATTCTTCAATGCTCCCAGAATTTTCGCCCCCTCCCCCACCCTATGATTCACTTCCGCTTCCATGGTTTCATTCGCTGCAAGATCAACTCCCAGATATCTAAAACACTTTACTTCCTCCAGTTTTTCTCTATTCAAACTTACCTCCCAGTTGACTTGACCCTCAACCGTACTGTACCTAATAACCTCTCTCTTATTCACATTTACTCTTAACTTTCTTCTTTCACACACTCCACCAAACTCAGTCACCAGCTTCTGCAGTTTCTTACATGAATCAGCCACCAGCGCTGTATCATCAGCGAACAACAACGGACTCACTTCCCAAGCTCTCTCATCCACAACAGACTTCATACTTGCCCCTCTTTCCAAAACTATTGCATTCACCTCCCTAACAACCCCATCCATAAACAAATTAAACAACCATGGAGACATCACACACTCCTGCCGCATACCTACATTCACTGAGAACCAATCACTTTCCTCTCTTCCTACACGTACACATGCCTTACATCCTCAATAAAGACTTTTCACGTCTTCCCACAACTTGCGTCCTACACGATATATTCTTAAAACCTTCCACAGAGCATCTCTATCAACTCTATCATATGCCTTCTCCAGATCAATAAATGCTACATACAAATCCTTTTGTTTTTCTAATTATTTCTCACATACATTCTTCAAAGCAAACACTTTATCCACACATCCTCTACCACTTCTGAAACCACACTGCTCCTCCCCAATCTGATGCTCTGTACATGCCTTCACCCTCTCAATCGATACCCTCCCATATAATTCACCAAGAATACTCAACAAACTTATACCTCTGTAATTTGAGCACTCACTCTTATCCCCTTTGCCTTTGTACAATGGCACTATGCAAGCATTCCGCCAATCCTCAGGCACCTCACCATGAATCATACATACATTAGATAACCTTACCAACCAGTCAACAATACAGTCACTCCCTTTTTTAATAAATTCCACTGCAATACCATCCAAACCTGCTGCCTTGCCGGCTTTCATCTTCCGTAAATCTTTTACTAACTCTTCTCTATTTACCAAATCATTTTCCCTAACCCTCTCACTTTGCACACCACCTCGACCAAAACACCCTATATCTGCCACTCTATCATCAAAGACATTCAACAAACCTTCAAAATTCTCACTCCATCTCCTTCTCACATTACCATTACTTGTTATCACCTCCCCATTAGCCCACTTTACTGAAGTTCCCATTTGCTCCCTTGTCTTACGCACTTTATTTACCTCCTTCCAAAATATATTTCTATTCTCCCTGAAATTTAATGATACTCTCTCACCCCAACTCTCATTTGCCCTCTTTTTCAACTCTTGCACCTTTCTCTTGACCTCCTGCCTCTTTCTTTTATGCCTCTCACACTCATTTGCATTTTTTCCCTGCAAAAATCGTCCAAATGCCCCTCTCTTCTCATTCACTAATAATCTTACTTCTTCATCCCACCACTCACTACCTTTTCTAATCAACCCACCTCCCACGCTTCTCATGCCACAAGCATCTTTTGCGCAATCTATCACTGCTTCCCTAAATACATCACATTCCTCCCCCACTCCCCTTACCTCCTTTGTTCTTACCTTTTTCCATTCTGTACTCAGTCTCTCCTGGTACTTCCTCACACAAGTCTCCTTCCCAAGCTCACTTACTCTCACCACTCTCTTCACCCGAACATTCTCTCTTCTTTTCTGAAAACCCCCACAGATCTTCACCTTCTTCTCCATAAGATAATGATCAGACATCCCTCTATTTGCACCTCTCAGCACATTAACATGCAAAAGTCTCTCTTTCGTGCGTCTATCAATTAACACGTAATCCAATAACGCTCTCTGGCCATCTCTCCTACTTACATATGTATACTTACGTATATCTCGCTTTTTAAACCAGGTGGCAAATGGGGAGGTAATAACAAGCAAGGGTGAAGTGAGAGGGAGATGGAGTGAGTATTTTGAAGGTTTGTTGAATGTGTTTTATGACAGAGTGGGATATGTAGGGTGTTTTGGTTGAAGTGTTTTGGGAAGTGAGAGGGTCATGGAGAATAATTTGGTAAATAGAGAAGAGGTAGTGAAGGCTTTGCGGAAGATGAAAGCCGGCGAGTCGGCGGGTTTTGACAGTTGTGCTGTGGAATTTGTTAAATAAGGGGGTGACTGTGTTTTTGACTCGTTGGTGAGGATATATATGGTTCATGTTGAAGTGCCTGAGGATTGGCGGAATGCATGAATAGTGCCATATTACAAAGGCAAAGGGGAAAAAGGTGAGTGCTCAAATTACAGAGGCATAAGTCTGTTAAGTATTCCAGGGAAATCATGGGTGAGGATATTGATTGAGAGGGTCAAGGCATGTACAGAGCATCAGATTGGGGAGGAACAGTGTGGTTTCAGAAGTGGTAAAGAATATGTTGACCAGTTGTTTACTTTAAAAAATGTATGTGAGAAACTCTTAGAAAAGCTGATGGATTTGTATGTAGCATTTATGGATCTGGAGAAGGCATATGATAGGGTTGATAGAGATGCTCTGTGGAAGGTATTAAGAGTATTTGGTGTGGGAGGGTGAAATGTTTTATCGAGGATGTAAGGCATGTGTACTAGTAGAAAGAGAGGAAAGTGAGTGGTTTCAATTGAATATCGGTTTGCGGCAGGGGTGCATGATGTCTCCATGGTTGTTTGATTTGTGGTTTGATGGGGTTGTTAGGTGGGTGAATGCAAGAAATTTGGAGAGAGGGTCAAGTATGCATTCTGTTTCGGTCAAAAGGATTTGGCAAGTGAGTCAGTTGTTGTTGTCTGATGATACAGCGCTGGTGGCAGATTCGGGGGAGAAACTGCAGAAGATGGCGAATGAGTTTGGTAAAGTCTGTGAAAGAAGAAGGCTGAGAGTAAATATGAATAAGAGCAATGTTATTAGGTTCAGTATGGTTGAGGAAGAAGTAAATTGGGAAGTAAGTTTGAATGGAGAAAAACTGGAGAAAGTAAAGTGTTTTAGATATCTAGGAGTTGATTTGGCAAGGGACGGAACCATGGAAGCGGAAGGGAGTCACAAGGTGGGGGAGGGGGCGAAGGTTCTTCAAACGTTGAAGAATGTGTGGAAAGCGAGAACGCTATCTCGGAAAGCAAAAATGGGTAAGTTTCAAGGAATAGTTGTTCCAAAAATGTTATATGGTGCGGAGGAGGGTGGACGTGTTGCAAACTAGATGTTTGAGGACAAAATGTGGTGTGAGGTGTTTTGATCGAGTAAGTAATGAAAGGATACGAGAGATGTGTGGTAATAAAAAGAGTGTGACTGAGACAGAAGAGAGTATGTTAAAATGATTTAGTCACATGGAGAGCTTGAGTGAGGAAAGATTGACAAAGTGGATATATGTGTCAGAGGTGGAGGGAACGAGAAGTGGGTGACCAAATTGGAGGTGGAAGAAGAGAATTAATAAGATTTTGAGCGATCAGGACCTGAACAAACTGGAGGGTGAAAGGCGTAGAAGGAATAGAGTGAATTGGAACGATATGGTATACCGGGGTCGATTTGCTGTCAATAGATTGATCCGGGATTGTGAAGCGTCTGGGATAAACCATGGAGAGTTTTGTAGGACGTAAATGTGGAAAGAGAAGTGTGGTTTTGGTACATTGCACATGACAGCTAGAGTGTGACTGTGGAGGAATGTGGGTTTTGTTGTTCTTCCCTAGCACTACCTCGGTTGCAGGGGGGGGGGGGGGGGGGGGTAGAGGGATGTCATTTCATACCTAGCAGGGTGGCGTCAAAATGGTTGAAGGCAGCATGTATGATTATACGTATATGTATATATGTATATGTCTGTGTATATATATGTAGTTATATGTTGAAAGGTAAAAGTACGTATATGCACGATTGTGAGCGTTTATATATATACATGTGTATATGGGTGGGACGGGCCATTCTTTCGTCTGATTCCTTACTCTACCTCGCTAACGCGGGAGACAGAGACAAAGTATGATAATAGGAAATAAAAAGGTAAAGAAAATAAATATATGTGTGAGTAATGTGGCAGGTGAGGAAATAATGGGTGTACATGAGGTGTTCAGTGTTGTAAATGGATATGGTAAAGAGCTTGTAGATTTATGTGCTGAAAAAGGACTGGTGATTGGGAATACCTGGTTCAAAAAAGAAAGATATACATAAGTATACGTATATAAGTAGAAGAGATAGCCAGAGAGCGTTATTGGATTACGTGTTAATTGATAGGCGCGCGAAAGAGAGACTTTTGGATGTTAATGTGCTGAGAGGTGCAACTGGAGGGATGTCTGATCATTATCTTGTGGAGGCGAAGGTGAAGATTTGTAGAGGTTTTCAGAAAAGAAGAGAGAATGTTGGGTGAAAAAAGTGGTGAGAGTAGGTGAGCGTGGGATGGAGATTTGTGTCAGGAAGTATTAGGAGAGACTGAGTACAGGATGGAAAAAGGTGAGAACAAATAACGTAAGGGGAGTAGAGGAGGAATGAGATGCATTTAGGGAAACAGTAATTGTTTGCGCAAAAGGTGCTTGTGGCATGGGAAACGTGGAAAATTTCCAGATTAGAAAGGGTAGTGAGTGGTGGGATGAAGAAGTAAGATTATTTGTGAAAGAGAAGAGAGAGGCATTTGGAGAAATCTTGCAGGGAAATAATGCAAATGAGAGGGAAATAGATAAAAGAAAGAGGCAAGAGGTCAAGAGAAAGGTGCAAGAGGTAAAAAAGAGGACAAAAGAGAGTTGGGGTGAGATAGTATCATTAAACTTCAGGGAGAATGAAAAGATGTTTTGGAAGGAGGTAAATAAAGTGCGTAAGACAGGGACATAAATGGGAACATCAGTGAAGGGCGCGAATGGGGAGGTGATAACAAGTAGTGGTGATGTGAGAAGGAGATGGAGTGAGTATTTTGAAGGTTTGTTGAATGTTCTTGATAATAGAGTGGCAGATATAGGGTATTTTGGTCGAGGTGGTGTGCAAAGTGACAGGGTTAGGGAAAATGATTTGTTAAACAGAGAGGAGGTAGTAAAAGCTTTGCGGAATATGAAAGCCGGCAAGGAACCGGCTTTGGATGGTAAGGCAGTGGAGTTTATTAAAAAAGGGGATGAATGTATTGTTGACTGGTTGGTAAGGTTATTTAATGTATGTATGACTCATGGTGAGGTGCCTGAGGATTGACGAAGTGCTTGCATAGTGCCATTGTACAAAGGCAAAGGGGATAAAAGTGAGTGCTCAGATTACAGAAGTAAAAGTTTGTTGAGTATTCCTGGTAAATCATATGGGAGGGTATTGATTGAGAGGGTGAAGGCATGTACAGAGCATCAGATTGGGGAAGAGCAGTGTAGTTCCAGAAGTGGTAGAGGATGTGTGGATCAGGTGTTTGCTTTGAAGAATGTATGTGAGAAATACTTAGAAAAGCAAATGGATTTTTTTGTAGCATTTATGGATCTGGAGAGGCTCTGTTGAAGGTATAAAGAACATATGGTGTGGGAGGCAAGTTGTTGGAAGCAGTGAAAAGATTTGATCGAGGATGTAAGGCATGTGTACGTGTAGGAAGAAAGAAAAGTGATTGGTTTTTAGTGAGTGTAGATTTGCGGAAGAGGTGGTTATTTAATTTGCTTATGTATGGGGTTGTTAGGGAGGTGAATGCAAGTTTTGGAAAGAGGGGCGGATGAGAGAGCTTGGAAAGTGAATCAGTTGTTCGCTGATGATACAGCGCTGGTGGCTGATTCATGTGAGAAACTGCAGAAGCTGGTGACTGAGTCTGGTAAAGTGTGTGTAAGAAGAAAGCTGAGAGTAAATGTGAATAAGCGCAAGGATATTAGGTACACTAGGGTTGAGGGACAAGTCAGTTGGGAGGTAAGTTTGAGTGGAGAAAAACTGGAGGAAGTGAAGTGTTTTAGATATCTGGGAGTGGATTTGGCAGCGGATGGAATCATTGAAGTGGAAATGAATCATAGGGTGCGAGAGAGGGCGAAAGTTCTGGAAGCGTTGAAAAATGTGTGGGAGTCATGAAAGTTATCTTGGAAAGCAAAGATGGATGGGTTTGAAGGAACAGTTGTTCCAACAATGTTATATGGTTGCGAGGTGTGGGCTATAGATAGAGTTGTGCGGAGGAGAGTGAATGTGCTGGAAATGATATGTTTCAGGGCAATATGTGGTGTGAGGTGGTTTGATCGAGTAAGTAATGAAAGGGCAAGAGAGATGTGTGGTAATAAAAAGAGTGTGGTTGATAGAGCAAAAGATGGTGATTTGAAGTGGTTTGGGCACATGGAGAGAATGAGTGAGGAAAGATTGACAAAGAGGACATATGTGTCAGTGGTGGAGGGAACGAGGTGAGGTGGGAGACCAAATTTGAGGTGGAAAGATGGAGTGAAAAAGATTTTGAGTGATCGGGGCCTGAACATGCAGGATGGTGAAAAGCGTGCAAGGAATAAAGTGAATTGAAACGATGTGGTATACCGGGGTGGACGTGCTCTCGGTGGATGCAACAACGGCTTGTGAAGCGTCTGGGGTAAACCATGGAAAGTTCTCTGGGGCCTGGATTTGGAAAGGGAGCTGTGGTTTCGGTGTATTATCATATGACAGCTAGAGACTCAGTGTGAACGAATATGGCCTTTGTTGTCTTTTCCTAGCGCTACCTCGCGCACATGAGGAGGGAGGGTGTTGTTATCTCATGTTATGTTATCCATTCCCAGATATCTAAACACTTTACTTCCATCAGTTTTTTTCAATCAAACTTAACTCCCAATTGGCTTTTCCATCCGCTGCCAAATCCACTCCCAGATATCTAAAACACTTCACTTCCTCCATTTTTTCTCCATTCAAACTTACCTACCAATTGACTTGACCTTCAACCCTACTGTACATAATAACCTTGCTCTTATTCACATTAACTCTCAGCTTTCTTCTTTCACACACTTTGCCAAACTCAGTCACCAGTTCCTGCAGTTTCTCACGCGAATCAGCCACCAGCGCTCTATCATCAGCGAACAACTGATTCACTTTCCAAGCTCTCTCATCCGCAACTGACTGCATACTTGCCCCTCATTCCAAAACTCTTGCATTCACCTCCCTAACAACCTCATTCATAAACAAATTGAACAAGCATGGAGACATTATGCACCGCCGCCGGAAACCAACATTCACTGAAAACCGATCACTTTCCTCTCTTCCTATACGTACACATGCCTTACATCGTCGATAAAATCTTTCACTGCTTCTAACAACATGGCTCACAAACCATATATTCTTCAAATATTCCACAGAGCATCTCTATCAACTCTATCATATGCGTCCTCGAGATCCATAAATGCTACATACAAATCCATTTGCTTTTCTAAATATTTTTCAAATACATTCCTCAAAGCAAACACCTGATCCACACATCCTCTACCACTTCTGAAACCACACTGCTCTTCCCCAATCTGATGCTCTGTACATGCCTTCACCCTCTCAATCATATAATTTACCAGGAATACTAAACAAACTTATACCTCTGTATTTTGAGCAATCATTTTTATCCCCTTTGCGTAGGTACAATGGTACTATGCAAGCATTTCGCCAATCCTCAGGCACCTCACCATGAGTCATACATACATTGAATAACCTTACCAACCTGTCAACAATACAATCACTATCTTTTTTTAGTAAATTTCGCTGCAATACTATCCAAACCCGCTGCCTTGCCGGCTTTCATCTTCCGCAAAGCTTTTACTACCTCTCCTCTGTTTACCAGATCATTCTCCCTAATCCTCTCATTTTGCACACCACCTCGACCAAAACATCCTATATCTGCCACTCTTTCATCAAACACATTCAACAAGCCCTCAAAATATATACTTCATCTCCTCACATCACCACTACTTATTATCACGTCTCCATTAACCTCCTTCATTGATGTTCCCGTTCGTTCCCCTGTCTTAGCAATTTATTTACCTCCTTCCAAAACATTTTTTTATTTTCCCTAAAATGTAATAATAATCTACTCCTAGCTCTCATTTGCCCTCTTTTTCACCTCTTGCACCTTTCTTTACTTCTTTCTAAAACATCTTTTTATTCTCCGTTAAATCTAATGATACTCTCTCACCCCAACTCTCATTTTCCCTCTCTTTCTCCTCTTGCACCTTTTTTTGACTTCCTTCCTCCTTCTTCTATACATCTCCCAGGCATTTGTACTATTTCCCTGCAAAACTCGTCCAAATGCTACTCTCTTCTCTTTCACAAATAATCTTTCTCCTTCATCCCACAACTCACCACCCGTTCTAATACGCCCACCTCCAAAGCTGCTCATGCCACAAGCATCTTTTCAGCAAGACATCACTGTTTCCCTAGATATATCCCATTCCTTCCCCACTCCCTTTACGTCATTTGCTTTCACCTTTTCCCACTCTGCATTCAGTCCCTCCAGTTGCTTCCTCACACAAATCTCTTTCCCAAGCTCACTTACTCTCACGACTCTCTTCTCCCCAACATTCTGTCTTCTTTTCTGAAACCTCTACAATTCTTTATCTTCGCCTCCATAAGATAATGATCAGACATCCCTCCAGTTGCACCTCTCAGCACATTAACATCCAAAAGTCTCTTTTTTTACGTTCCAGTCAATTAACACGTAATCTAATAACGCTCTCTGGCCATTTCTCCCACTTACATACGTATACTTATGTATATGTCTCTTTAAACAGGGTATTCCCAATCACCAGTCCTTTTATAGCAAAAAAATCTACATGCTCCTTACCATTTCCATTTACAACACTGAACACGCTATGTACTCCAATTATTCCCTCAACTGCCACAGTACTCACCTTTGTATTCAAATTATCCATCAATATAACCCCGTATCGCGCATCAAGATTACAAACACACTCATTCAGCTGCTCCCAAAACACTTGCCTCTCGTGATGTTTTTTCTCATGTCCAGTTGCACAGGCACCAAGAATAAACCATCTCTCTTCATCAACTTTCAGTTTTACCCATATCAATATAGACTTTACTTTCTTACACTGTATCCCATACTTCCATGAATCCTGTTTCAGGAGTAGTGCTACTCCTTCCCCTGTTCTTTTCCTCTCACCAACCCCTGACTTTACTCCCAAGACTTTCCTAAACCACTCATCCCCTTTATATATATACATATATACACAGACACAGACATATATATATATATATATATATATATATATATATATATATATATATATATATATATATATATATATATATATATATATATATATATATATATATATATATATATATATATATATATATATATATATATATATATATGTATATATATATATATATATATATATATATATATATATATATATATATATATATATATATATATATATATATATATATATATATATATATATATATATATATATATATATATATATATATATATATATATATATATATATATATATATATATATATATGTTGGAAAGGATCATAATTTTGCGCGTGATCAAGATATTCCTGATGATGTGATTATTACACGAAAGTGCACTTGGGAACTTTTCGTGTTTCATTTTCCCCGTGGACTCATAGGAATGCATATATATATATATATATATATATATATATATATATATATATATATATATATATATATATATATATATATATATATATATATATATATATATATATATATATATATTTTTTTTTTTTTATACTTTGTCACTGTTTCCCGCGTTTGCGAGGTAGCGCAAGGAAACAGACGAAAGAAATGGCCCAACCCCCCCCCATACACACGTATATACATACGTCCACACACGCAAATATACATACCTACACAGCTTTCCATGGTTTAACCCAGACGCTTCACATGCCTTGATTCAATCCACTGACAGCACGTTAACCCCGGTATACCACATCGCTCCAATTCACTCTATTCCTTGCCCTCCTTTCACCCTCCTGCATGTTCAGGCCCCGATCACACAAAATCTTTTTCACTCCATCTTTCCGCCTCCAATTTGGTCTCCCTCTTCTCCTTGCCCCCCCCCCCCCCCCCACCTCCGACACATATATCCTCTTGGTCAATCTTTCCTCACTCATCCTCTCCATGTGCCCAAACCACTTCAAAACACCCTCTTCTGCTCTCTCAACCACGCTCTTTTTATTTCCACACATCTCTCTTACCCTTACGTTACTCACTCGATCAAACCACCTCACACCACACATTGTCCTCAAACATCTCATTTCCAGCACATCCATCCTCCTGCGCACAACTCTATCCATAGCCCACGCCTCGCAACCATACAACATTGTTGGAACCACTATTCCTTCAAACATACCCATTTTTGCTTTCCGAGATAATGTTCTCGACTTCCACACATTCTTCAAGGCCCCCAGAATTTTCGCCCCCTCCCCCACCCTATGATCCACTTCCGCTTCCATGGTTCCATCCGCTGCCAGATCCACTCCCAGATATCTAAAACACTTCACTTCCTCCAGTTTTTCTCCGTTGAAACTCACCTCCCAATTGACTTGACCCTCAACCCTACTGTACCTAATAACCTTGCTCTTATTCATATTTACTCTTAACTTTCTTCTTCCACACACTTTACCAAACTCAGTCACCAGCTTCTGCAGTTTCTCACATGAATCAGCCACCAGCGCTGTATCATCAGCGAACAACAACTGACTCACTCCCCAAGCTCTCTCATCCCCAACAGACTTCATACTTGCCCCTCTTTCCAAAACTCTTGAATTCACCTCCCTAACAACCCCATCCATAAACAAATTAAACAACCATGGAGACATCAAACACCCCTGCCGCAAACCTACATTCACTGAGAACCAACCACTTTCCTCTCTTCCTACACGTACACATGCCTTACATCCTCGATAAAAACTTTTCACTGCTTCTAACAACTTTCCTCCCACCCCATATATTCTTAATACCTTCCACAGAGCATCTCTATCAACTCTATCATATGCCTTCTCCAGATCCATAAATGCTACATACAAATCCATTTGATTTTCTAAGTATTTCTCACATACATTCTTCAAAGCAAACACCTGATCCACACATCCTCTACCACTTCTGAAACCACACTGCTCTTCCCCAATCTGATGCTCTATACATGCCTTCACCCTCTCAATCAATACCCTCCCATCTAATTTACCAGGAATACTCAACAAACTTATACCTCTGTAATTTGAGCACTCACTCTTATCCCCTTTGCCTTTGTACAATGGCACTATGCACGCATTCCGCCAATCCTCAGGCACCTCACCATGAGTCATACATACATTAAATAACCTTACCAACCAGTCAACAATACAGTCACCCCCTTTTTTAATAAATTCCATTGCAATACCATCCAAACCTGCTGCCTTGCCGGCGTTCATATTCCGCAAAGCTTTCACTACCTCTTCTCTGTTTACCAAATCATTTTCCCTAACCCTCTCACTTTGCACACCACCTCGACCAAAACACCCTATATCTGCCACTCTATCATCAAACACATTCAACAAACCTTCAAAATACTCACTCCATCCCCTTCTTACATCACCACTACTTGTTATCACCTCCCCATTTGCACCCTTCACTGAAGTTTCCATTTGCTCCCTTGTCTTACGCACTTTATTTACATCCTTCCAGAACATCTTTTTATTCTCCCTAAAATTTAATGATACTCTCTCACCCCAACTCTCATTTGCCCTTTTTTTCGCCTCTTGCACCTTTCTCTTGACCTGTCTCTTTCTTTTATACATCTCCCACTCAATTGCATTTTTTCCCTGCAAAAATCGTCCAAATGCCTCTCTCTTCTCTTTCACTAATACTCTTACTTCTTCATCCCACCACTCACTACCCTTTCTAATCAACCCACCTCCCACTCTTCTCATGCCACAAGCATCTTTTGCGCAATCCATCACTGATTCCCTAAATACATCCCATTCCTCCCCCACTCCCCTTACTTCCATTGTTCTCACCTTTTTCCATTCTGTACTCAGTCTCTCCTGGTACTTCCTCACACAGGTCTCCTTCTCAAGCTCACTTACTCTCACCACCCTCTTCACCCCAACATTCACTCTTCTTTTCTGAAAACCCATACAAATCTTCACCTTAGCCTCCACAAGATAATGATCAGACATCCCTCCGGTTGCACCTCTCAGCACATTAACATCCAAAAGTCTCTCTTTCGCACGCCTGTCAATGAACACGTAATCCAATAACGCTCTCTGGCCATCTCTCCTACTTACATAAGTATACTTATGTATATCTCGCTTTTTAAACCAGGTATTCCCAATCATCAGTCCTTTTTCAGCACATAAATCTACAAGCTCAACCATTTCCATTTACAACACTGAACACCCCATGTATACCAATTATTCCCTCAACTGCCACAATACTCACCTTTGCATTCAAATCACCCATCACTATAACCCGGTCTCGTGCATCAAAACCACTAACACACTCATTCAGCTTATCCCAAAACACTTGCCTCTCTTGATCTTTCTTCTCATGCCCGGGTGCATATGCACCAATAATCACCCACCTCTTTCCATCAACTTTCAGTTTTACCCATATTAATCGAGAATTTACTTTCTTACACTCAATCACATACTCCCACAACTCCTGTTTCAGGAGTATTGCTACTCCTTCCCTTGCTCTTGTCCTCTCACTAACCCCTGACTTTACTCCCCAGACATTTCCAAACCACTCTTCCCCTTTACCCTTGAGCTTCGTTTCACTCAGAGCCAAAACATCCAGGTTCCTTTCCTCAAACATACTACCTATCTCTCCTTTTTTCACATCTTGGTTACATCCACACACATTCAGGCACCCCACTCTGAGCCTTCCAGGAGGATGAGCACTCCCCGCGTGACTCCTTCTTCTGTTTCCCATTTTAGAAAGTTAATACAAGGAGGGGATGATTCCTGGCATCCCGCTCCCGTCCCCTCTAGTCGCTTTCTACGACACGCGAGGAATACGTGGGAAGTATTCTTTCACCCCTATCCCCAGGGATAATATACATATATATATATATATATATATATATATATATATATATATATATATACACATACAAACACATACACATACATACGCACATATACACACACACACACATACATATATATACATATGAAAAATGTAAGAAACAATTTAGAAAACTGAAACTTCTAGCTTGAAATGAATATATATATATATATATATATATATATATATATATATATATATATATATATATATATATATATATATATATATATATATATATATATATATATATAAATATAGGGGAGAAAGAATACTTCTCACGTATTCCCTGCGTGTCGTAGAAGGCGACTAAAAGGGAAGGGAGCGGGGGGCTGGAAATCCTCCCCTCTCGTTTTTAATTTTCCAAAAGAAGGAACAGAGAAGGGGGCTAAGTGAGGATATTCCCTCAAAGGCTCAGTCCTCTGTTCTTAACGCTACCTCGCTAACGCGGGAAATGGCGAATAGTGTGAAAAAAAATAAAAAAAAAAATATATATATATATATATATATATATATATATATATATATATATATATATTTATTTTTTTTTATTATACTTTGTCGCTGTCTCCCGCGTTTGCGAGGTAGCGCAAGGAAACAGACGAAAGAAATGGCCCAACCCCCCCCATACACATGTATATACATACGTCCACACACGCAAATATACATACCTACACAGCTTTCCATGGTTTACCCCAGACGCTTCACATGCCTTGATTCAATCCACTGACAGCACGTCAACCCCGGTATACCACATCGCTCCAATTCACTCTATTCCTTGCCCTCCTTTCACCCTCCTGCATGTTCAGGCCCCGATCACACAAAATCTTTTTCACTCCATCTTTCCACCTCCAATTTGGTCTCCCTCTTCTCCTCGTTCCCTCCACCTCCGACACATATATCCTCTTAGTCAATCTTTCCTCACTCATTCTCTCCATGTGCCCCAACCTCTTCAAAACACCCTCTTCTGCTCTCTCAGCCACGCTCTTTTTATTTCCACACATCTCTCTTACCCTTACGTTCCTTACTCGATCAAACTACCTCACACCACACATTGTCCTCAAACATCTCATTTCCAGCACATCCATCCTCCTGCGCACAACTATATCCATAGCCCACGCCTCGCAACCATACAACATTGTTGGAACCACTATTTCTTCAAACATACCCATTTTTGCTTTCCGAGATAATGTTCTCGACTTCCACACATTCTTCAAGGCCCCCAGAATTTTCGCCCCCTCCCCCAAACTATGATCTACTTCCGCTTCCATGGTTCCATCCGCTGCCAGATCCACTCCCAGATATCTAAAACACTTCACTTCCTCCAGTTTTTCTCCATTCAAACTCACCTCCCAATTGACTTGACCCTCAACCCAACTGTACCTAATAACCTTCCTCTTATTAACATTTACTCTTAACTTTCTTCTTCCACACACTTTACCAAACTCAGTCACCAGCTTCTCCAGTTTCTCACATGAATCAGCCACCAGCGCTGTATCATCAGCGAACAACAACTGACTTACTTCCCAAGCTCTCTCATCCCCAACAGACTTCATACTTGCCCCTCTTTCCAAAACTCTTGCATTTACCTCCCTAACAACCCCATCCATAAACAAATTAAACAACCATAGAGACATCACACACCTCTGCCGCAAACCTACATTCACTGAGAACCAATCACTTTCCACTCTTTCTACACGTACACATGCCTTACATCCTCGATAAAAACTTTTCACTGCTTCTAACAACTTTCCTCCCACACCATATATTCTTAATACCTTCCACAGAGCATCTCTATCAACTCTATCATATGCCTTCTCCAGATCCATAAATGCTACATACAAATCCATTTGCTTTTCTAAGTATTTCTCACATACATTCTTCAAAGCAAACACCTGATCCACGAATCCTCTACCATTTCTGAAACCACACTGCTCTTCCCCAATCTGATGCTCTGTACATGCCTTCACCCTCTCAATCAATACCCTCCCATATAATTTACCAGGAATACTCAACAAACTTTTTATTTTATTTTCTATTATACTTTGTCGCTGTTTCCCGCGTTTGCGAGGTAGCGCAAGGAAACAGACGAAAGAAATGGCCCAACCCCCCCCCCCCCATACACATGTATATACATACGTCCACACTCGCAAATATACATACCTACAAAGCTTTCCATGGTTTACCCCAGACGCTTCACATGCCCTGCTTCAATCCACTGACAGCACGTCAACCCCGGTATACCACATCGCTCCAATTCACTCTATTCCTTGCCCTCCTTTCACCCTCCTGCATGTTCAGGTCCCGATCACACAAAATCTTTTTCACTCCATCTTTCCACCTCCAATTTGGTCTCCCTCTTCTCCTTGTTCCCTCCACCTCCGACACATATATCCTCTTGGTCAATCTTTCCTCTCTCATCCTCTCCATGTGCCCAAACCACTTCAAAACACCCTCTTCTGCTCTCTCAACCACGCTCTTTTTATTTCCACACATCTCTCTTACCCTTACGTTACTCACTCGATCAAACCACCTCACACCACACATTGTCCTCAAACATCTCATTTCCAGCACATCCATCCTCCTGCGCACAACTCTATCCATAGCCCACGCCTCGCAACCATACAACATTGTTGGAACCACTATTCCTTCAAACATACCCATTTTTGCTTTCCGAGATAATGTTCTCGACTTCCACACATTCTTCAAGGCCCCCAGGATTTTCGCCCCCTCCCCCACCCTATGATCCACTTCTGCTTCCATGGTTCCATCCGCTGCCAGATCCACTCCCAGATATCTAAAACACTTCACTTCCTCCAGTTTTTCTCCATTCAAACTCACTTCCCAATTGACTTGACCCTCAACCCTACTGTACCTAATAACCTTCCTCTTATTCACATTTACTCTTAACTTTCTTCTTCCACACACTTTTCCAAACTCAGTCACCAGCTTCTGCAGTTTCTCACATGAATCAGCCACCAGCGCTGTATCATCAGCGAACAACAACTGACTCACTTCCCAAGCTCTCTCATCCCCAACAGACTTCATACTTGCCCCTCTTTCCAAAACTCTTGCATTTACCTCCCTAACAACCCCATCCATAAACAAATTAACCATCCATGGAGACATCACACACCCCTGCCGCAAACGTACATTCACTGAGAACCAATCACTTTCCTCTCTTCCTACACGTACACATGCCTTACATCCTCGATAAAAACTTTTCACTGCTTCTAACAACTTTCCTCCCACACCATATATTCTTAATACCTTCCACAGAGCATCTCTATCAACTTTGTCATATGTCTTCTCCAGATCCATAAATGCTACATACAAATCCATTTCCCTTTCTAAGTATTTCTCACATACATTCTTCAAAGCAAACACCTGATCCACACATCCTCTACCACTTCTGAAACCAAACTGCTCTTCCCCAATCTGATGCTCTGTACATGCCTTCACCCTCTCAATCAATACCCTCCCAAATAATTTACCAAGAATACTCAACAAACTTATACCTCTGTAATTTGAGCACTCACTCTTATCCCCTTTGAATTTGTACAATGGCACTATGCACGCATTCCGCTAATCCTCAGGCACCTCACCATGAGTCATACATACATGAAATAACCTTACCAACCAGTCAACAATACAGTCACCCCCTTTTTTAATAAATTCAACAAACTTATATCTTTGTAATTTGAGCACTCACTCTTATCCCCTTTGCCTTTGTACAATGGCACTATGCACGCATTCCACCAATCCTCAGGCACCTCACCATGAGTCATACATACATTAAATAACCTTACCAACCAGTCAACAATACAGTCACCCCCTTTTTTAATAAATTCCACTGCAATACCATCCAAACCTGCTGCCTTGCCGGCTTTCATATTCCGCAAAGCTTTCACTACCTCTTCTCATTTTACCATATCATTTTCCCTAACCCTCTCACTTTGCACACCACCTCGACCAAAACACCCTATATCTGCCACTCTATCATCAACTCCTCCTCGACCAAAACACCCTATATCTGCCACTCTATCATCAAACACATTCAACAAACCTTCAATATACTCACTCCATCTCCTTCTCAGATCACCACTACTTGTTATCACCTCCCAATTTGCGCCCTTCACTGAAGTTCCCATTTGCTCCCTTGTCTTACGCACTTTATTTACCTCCTTCCAGAACATCTTTTTATTCTCCCTAAAATTTAATGATACTCTCTCACCCCAACTCTCATTTGCCCTTTTTTTCACCTCTTGCACCTTTCTCTTGACCTCCTGTCTCTTTCTTTTATACATCTCCCACTCAATTGCATTTTTTCCCCGCAAAAATCGTCCAAATGCCTCTCTCTTCTCTTTCACTAATACTCTTACTTCTTCATCCCACCACTCACTACCCTTTCTAATCAACCCACCTCCCACTCTTCTCATGCCACAAGCATCTTTTGCGCAATCCATCACTGATTCCCTAAATACATCCCATTCCTCCCCCACTCCCCTTACTTCCATTGTTCTCACATTTTTCCATTCTGTACTCAGTCTCTCCTGGTACTTCCTCACACAGGTCTCCTTCCCAAGCTCACCTACTCTCACCAACCTCTTCCCCCCAACATTCACTCTTCTTTTCTGAAAGCCCATACAAATCTTCACCTTAGCCGCCAGAAGATAATGATCAGACATCCCTACAGTTGCATCTCTCAGCACATTAACATCCAAAAGTCTCTCTTTCGCACGCCTGTCAATTAACACGTAATCCAATAACGCTCTCTGGCCATCTCTCCTACTTACATAAGTATACTTATGTATATCTCGCTTTTTAAACCAGGTATTCCCAATCATCAGTCCTTTTTCAGCACATAAATCTACAAGCTCTTCACCATTTCCATTTACAACACTGAACACCCCATGTATACCAATTATTCCCTCAACTGCCACATTACTCACCTTTGCATTCAAATCACCCATCACTATAACCCGGTCTCGTGCATCAAAACCACTAACACACTCATTCAGCTGCTCCCAAAAAAAAAAATATATATATATATATATATATATATATATATATATATATATATATATATATATATATATATTTTTTTTTTTTTTTATACTTTGTCGCTGTCTCCCGCGTTTGCGAGGTAGCGCAAGGAAACAGACGAAAGAAATGGCCCAACCCCCCCCATACACATGTACATACACACGTCCACACACGCAAATATACATACCTACACAGCTTTCCATGGTTTACCCCGGACGCTTCACATGCCTTGGTTCAATCCACTGACAGCACGTCAACCCCTGTATACCACATCACTCCAATTCGCTCTATTTCTTGCCCTCCTTTCACCCTCCTGCATGTTCAGGCCCCGATCACACAAAATCCTTTTCACTCCATCTTTCCACCTCCAATTTGGTCTCCCTCTTCTCCTCGTTCCCTCCACCTCCGACACATATATCCTCTTGGTCAATCTTTCCTCACTCATTCTCTCCATGTGCCCAAACCATTTCAAAACACCCTCTTCTGCTCTCTCAACCACGCTCTTTTTATTTCCACACATCTCTCTTACCCTTACGTTACTTACTCGATCAAACCACCTCACACCACACATTGTCCTCAAACATCTCATTTCCAGCACATCCATCCTCCTGCGCACAACTCTATCCATAGCCCACGCCTCGCAACCATACAACATTGTTGGAACCACTATTCCTTCAAACATAACCATTTTTGCTTTCCGGGATAATGTTCTCGACTTCCACACATTTTTCAAGGCTCCCAAAATTTTCGCCCCCTCCCCCACCCTATGATCCACTTCCGCTTCCATGGTTCCATCCGCTGACAGATCCACTCCTAGATATCTAAAACACTTCACTTCCTCCAGTTTTTCTCCATTCAAACTCACCTCCCAATTGACTTGACCCTCAACCCTACTGTACCTAATAACCTTGCTCTTATTCACATTTACTCTTAACTTTCTTCTTCCACACACTTTACCAAACTCCGTCACCAGCTTCTGCAGTTTCTCACATGAATCCGCCACCAGCGCTGTATCATCAGCGAACAACAACTGACTTACTTCCCAAGCTCTCTCATCCCCAACAGACTTCATACTTGCCCCTCTTTCCAAAACTCTTGCATTTACCTCCCTAACAACCCAATCCATAAACAAATTAAACAACCATGGAGACATCACACACCCCTGCCGCAAACCTACATTCAATGAGAACCAATCACTTTCCTCTCTTCCTACACGTACACATGCCTTACATCCTCGATAAAAACTTTTCACTGCTTCTAACAACTTGCCTCCCACACCATATATTCTTAATACCTTCCTCAGAGCATCTCTATCAACTCTATCATATGCCTTCTCCAGATCCATAAATGCTACATACAAATCCATTTGCTTTTCTAAGTATTTCTCACATACATTCTTCAAAGCAAACACCTGATCCACACATCCTCTACCACTTCTGAAACCACACTGCTCTTCCCCAATCTGATATATATATATATATATATATATATATATATATATATATATATATATATATATGTGTGTGTGTGTGTGTGTGTGTGTGTGTGTGTGTGTGTGTCAGTGTGTGTGTGTGTGTGTACGTTGAGATGTGTAGGTATGTATATTTCTGTATGTGGTCGTGTATGTATATACATGTGTATGTGGGTGGGTGGGCTTTACTTTCGTCTGCTTCCTTGCGCTTCCTCGCTTATGCGGGAGACATCGACAAAATGAAATAAAAAAACAAATAGATATATATATATATATATATATATATATATATATATATATATATATATATATATATATATATATTTTTTTATTATACTTTGTCGCTGTCTCCCGCGTTTGCGAGGTAGCGCAAGGAAACAGACGAGAGAAATGGCCCAACCCCCCCCCCCCCAATACACATGTATATACATACGTCCACACACGCAAATATACATACCTACACAGCTTTCCATGGTTTACCCCAGACGCTTCACATGCCTTGATTCAATCCACTGACAGCACGTCAACCCCGGTACACCACATCGCTCCAATTCACTCCATTCCCTGCCCTCCTCTCACCCTCCCGCATGTTCAGGCCCCGATCACACAAAATCCTTTTCACTCCATCTTTCCACCTCCAATTTGGTCTCCCTCTTCTCCTCGTTCCCTCCACCTTTGACACATATATCCTCTTGGTCAATCTTTCCTCACTCATTCTCTCCATGTGCCCAAACCACTTCAAAACACACTCTTCTGCTCTCTCAACCACGCTCTTTTTATTTCCACACATCTCTCTTACCCTTACGTTACTCACTCGATCAAACCACCTCACACCACATATTGTCCTCAAACATCTCATTTCCAGCACATCCATCCTCCTGCACACAACTCTATCCATATCCATAGCCCACGCCTCGCAACCATACAACATTGTTGGAACCACTATTCCTTCAAACATACCCATTTTTGCTTTCCGAGATAATGTTCTCGACTTCCACACATTCTTCAAGGCCCCCAGAATTTTCGCCTCCTCCCCCACCCTGTGATCCACTTCCGCTTCCATGGTTCCATCCGATTCCAGATCCACTCCCAGACATCTAAAACACTTCACTTCCTCCAGTATATATATATATATATATATATATATATATATATATATATATATATATATATATATATATATATATATATATATATATATATATATATATATATACTGGAGGAAGTGAAGTGTTTTAGATATCTGGGAGTGGATCTGGAAGCGGATGGAACCATGGAAGCGGAAGTGGATCACAGGGTGGGGGAGGAGGCGAAAATTCTGGGGGCCTTGAAGAATGTGTGGAAGTCGAGAACATTATCTCGGAAAGCAAAAAAAAAATATCTAAAATATCTAAAACACTTCACTTCCTCCAGTATATATATATATATATATATATATATATATATATATATATATATATATATATATATATATATATATATATATATATATATATATATATATATATTCCCTGGGGATAGGGGAGAAAGAATACTTCCCACGTATTCCCTGCGTGTCGTAGAAGGCGACTAAAAGGGAAGGGAGCGGGGGGCTGGAAATCCTCCCCTCTCGTTTTTTTTTTTTTTTTTTTTTTTTTTTCCAAAAGAAGGAACAGAGAAGAGGGCCAGGTGAGGATATTCCCTCAAAGGCCCAGTCCTCTGTTCTTAACGCTACCTCGCTATCGCGGGAAATAGCGAATAGTATGAAAAAAAAAAAAAAAAATATATATATATATGTGGATGTGCTGGAAATGAGATGTTTGAGGACAATGTGTGGTGTGAGGTGGTTTGATCGAGTAAGTAATGTAAGGGTAAGAGAGATATGTGGAAATAAAAAGAGTGTGGTTGAGAGAGCAGAAGAGGGTGTTTTGAAATGGTTTTGGGCACATGGAGAGAATGAGTGAGGAAAGATTGACCAAGAGGATATATGTGTCGGAGGTGGAAGGAACGAGGAGAAGTGGGAGACCAAATTGGAGGTGGAAAGATGGAGTGAAAAAGATTTTGTGTGATCGGGGCCTGAACATGCAGAAGGGTGAAAGGCGGGCAAGAAATAGAGCGAATTGGATCAATGTGGTATACCGGGGTTGACGTGCTGTCAGTGGATTGAATCAGGGCATATGAAGCGTCTGGGGTAAACCATGGAAAGTTTTGTGGGGCCTGGATGTGGAAAGGGAGCTGTGGTTTCGGGCATTATTGCATGACAGCTAGAGACAGTGTGAACGAATGGGGCCTTTGTTGTCTATTCCTAGCGCTGCCTCGCACACATGAGGGGGAGGGGGATGGTATTCCATGTGTGGCGAGGTGGCGATGGGAATGAATAAAGGCAGACAGTGTGAATTGTGTGCATAGATATATATGTATGTGTCTGTGTGTGTATATATATGTGTACATTGAGATGTATAGGTATGTGTATTTGCGTGTGTGGACGTATATGTATATACATGTGTATGGTTGTGGGTTGGGCCATTTCTTTCGTCTGTTTCCTTGCGCTACCTCGCAAACGCGGGAGACAGCGACAAAACAAATTAATAATAATAATAAATATATATATGTATAAACACCCTTACTCGCACGCATACATATACATATTTACACTTGTAAATTGTCATATTTCTTTGTGTTAATGCATTCCTGGCTATACCCCTCCCACAGGGAAGAACATCGCTAACCCCTGCTTTAGCAAAGAGGAGCGAGGGAAACAGACAAAAAAATGCCGCATTCGCTCACACTCACTCTTTTGCGTTTATTTGTAATGAACCAAAGCCATAGTTTCCTATGCACATCCAGGTCTCATAGACCTTTTCATAATATATTCCAGGCGTTTCACATGCCCTGGTTCAGTCTATTGACACATCATTTGGAATGATGTGGTGTATCGATCCCGTTACACCACATCATTCCAAATGACTTTATTTCTTGTACGCCTCTCACACTCTTATATGTTTAGGCCCAGATCTCTCAAAATCTTTCTCACTCCATCTATCCACATCCAGTTTGGTCTCCCGCTACTCCTTGTTTCCTACACCTCAGACACATATCGTCTTTCTCAATCTTCCCTCACTCATTCTCTCCATATGTCCAAATCATTTCAACACACCTCATGTGCTCTCACAACCACACTCTTTTTATTTCCAAACCTCTATTTTACCCTTTCATTACTTACTCGATGAAACCATCTCACACCACATATTGTCCTCAAACATTTCATTTCTAACACATCCACCCACCTCCGTAGTACCTTATCTATAGCCCATGGCTCGCAACCATATGATATTGATGGAAGCACTATTTCTTCAAACATACCCATCTTTGCTTCCGAGATAACATTCTCTCCTACACATTCTTCATCGTTCCTAGAACCTTCCCCCCCTCCCCCACCCTGTGACTCACTTACACTTCCATGGTTCTTTTCGCTACTAGTCCACTCCAAGATATCTTAAACACTTCACTTCCTCCAATCCTCCTCCATTCTAAATTACATCCCAATTTCCTTGTCCATCAACCCTCCTGATCCTAATAGCCTTGCTCTAATTCACATTTCCTCTCATCTTTTTCGTTTCACATTTTTACAGTCTTTTACCATCTGCAGTTTTTCACTCGAAACAGCCACCTGAGCTGTATCATCGGCAAACAACAGTTAACTCACTTCTCAGGGTCTCTCATGACCAAAAGACTGCGTACTCGCCCCTCTCTCCAAAGCACTTCTATCTACCCCCTAACCACCCTATTCATAAATTAAATGACCATCAGATATCCCCGCTGCAAACCGACATTCCCTGAGAACCTATCACTCTCCTCTCTTCTTTCTTGTATACATGCCTTACATCCTTGATAAAAAGTTGTCACTGCTTTTAGAAGCTTACGTCCCACGTTGTATACTCTTAAGAACTTCCACAAAGCATCTTTATCAACCCTATCATACGCTTTCTGAAGATCCATGAATGCAACATACAAATCCATCAGCTTTTCTAGGTATTTCTAACATACGTTCCTTAAAGCAGTCACTTGATCCATATATTCTTTACCACTTCTGTAACCACACTGTTCCTCCACAATTTGATGCTCTGCCCATGCCTTTATCCTCTTAATCAATACCCTCCTATACAATTTCCCAGGAATACTCAACAATTTTATGCCTCTGAACACTAACTTTTATCTCCTTTGCCTTTGTACAATGGCACTATGCGTGCATTCCGCCAATCCTCAGGCACTTCACCATGATTTTTACATACAATAAATATTCTTACCAGTCAGTCAATAAGAAGGACTCCACCTTCCTTTATAAACTCTGCTGTAATACCATCCAAACCTGCCGCCTCCCGAATTTCATCTTCGGCAAAGCTTTCACTACCTTTTCTCTCCTAACCAAACTATTCTCCCTAACCTTTTTAACTTCGCACACCACGCCGACCAAAGCACCCTATATCTGCCACTCTATCGTCAAACACATTCAACAAACCTTCAATATACTCACTCAATCTCCTCACTTCATTACTACCTGTTATTACTTCTCCACTTGCCCCTTCACTGATATTTCCATTTGTTTTATATAAAGTTTGATGATATTTTCTCATTCCAATTCTCATATGCCTTCTTTTTCAGCCCTTGCACCTTCCTCCTGACCTCCTGCTGTAGTTCTTTTATACATTTTCGAGTCATTTACACACCTTCCTTGAAAGTATTGTCCAAATTGCCTCTTTTCTCTTTCACTAGCAACTTTACTTCCTCATTCCACACTTCACGACCTTTTTTGATCTACCCACCTCCCATCTTTCTCATGCCACATGCATGCTTTGCACATGCCATCACTGCTTCCCTAAATACATCATATTCCTCACCCACTCCCCTCAAATCATTTGCTCTCAGATTTTTGCCATTCTGTACTCAATCTCTCCTGGTACTTCCTCACACAAGTCTCCTTTCCAAGCTCACTTACATTCACCACTCTCTTCTCCCCAACATTCTCTCTTCTTTTCTGAAAACCTCTACACATCTTTACCTTCGTCTCCACAACACAGTCATCAGATATCCCTCCAGCTTCCCCTGTCAGCACATTAAGATCGAAAAGTCTCTTTCACACGCCTATTAATTAATAGGTAATCTAATATTGCCCTCGGACAATCTCTCCTATTTTTCAAACCAGATAATCCCAATCACCAGACTTTTTCAGCATAAATCCACAAGCTCTTCACCTTTTCCATTCATATCACTGAGTCCCCAATGTACACCAGTTTTACCCTCAACTGCCACATTACTCAACTTCGCATTCAAATCACCCATCACTAATACCCAGTCTCGTGCGCCAATGCTTCTGACACACTAACTCAGCCCTGGGTAGGGCACACGGCTCCCATAGCCACACAAAGGGTAAAAGACACACACTTGATATCTAGTTTGTACCAATTGTATTGTGACTCAATGAAACTGAGCAGGTTGCTGGAACTTTATGTTTCAACCTTCAAACCTCATATCAGAACTAAAATAATTCAAAATGCCTTGAACACCAAACTAACTCCCGTATACCTTGGAAAAAATCACAATATCAATTAATGAGCTCTATAGCAGAATAGTTTCAGCATATACACCTTCTCGTACACTACTGTGATTCACTTGAATTGTGCATCCTGAACAATTTCATTCCAATACATAATTCAAAATCTTTCTATCATGAAGAATATCATGACCAAGAGGATACATGTGTCGGAGGTGGAGGGAACGAGGAGAAGAGGGAGACCAAATTGGAGGTGGAAAGATGGAGTGAAAAAGATTTTGTGTGATCGGGGCCTGAACATGCAGGAGGGTGAAAGGAGGGCAAGGAATAGAGTGAATTGGAGCGATGTGGTATACCGGGGTTGACGTGCTGTCAGTGGATTGAATCAGGGCATGTGAAGCGTCTGGGGTAAACCATGGAAAGCTGTGTAGGTATGTATATTTTGCGTGTGTGGACGTATGTATATACATGTGTATGGGGGTGGGTTGGGCCATTTCTTTCGTCTGTTTCCTTGCGCTACCTCGCAAACGCGGGAGACAGCGACAAAAAAAAAAAAAAAATATATATATATATATATATATATATATATATATATATATATATATATATATATATATATATATTATCCCTGGGGATAGGGGAGAAAGAATACTTCCCACGTATTTCCTGCGTGTCGTAGAAGGCGACTAAAAGGGGAGGGAGCGGGGGGCTGGAAATCCTCCCCTCTCGCTTTTTTTTTAATTTTCCAAAAGAAGGAACAGAGAAGGGGGCCAGGTAAGGATATTCCCTCAAAGGCCCAGTCCTCTGTTCTTAACGCTACCTTGCTAACGCAGGAAATGGCAAATAGTTTGAAAGAAAAGAAAAAGTATAGAAATGCAAAGTAGAAAAATGTAGTTATTTAGCACATCACAGTACATAGTAGAACAGAGTATTAACTTAAACGGTACCTCCCTCCGCTGGAGGCCCGTCAAGTCACACCCTGAAACCTCAAATGGAAAGATTACCACAATGCGTACGGCATCCAGGCCTGGTAGATATATGCTAAGATGATGAGGTGACCAGGTAAACGGCACATTTTACTTAATATAGTTTACCGTTCGCACCGTTCACTCAAAACATTCACAGCTATAATTGTTAAATCAATACATGATACTTGAACATATCTTTGTTCAGTTTGCAAGGTCCAAATTCACATGCACAAGCATCAGTTGCTATATTAAATGACTACAACGAAGGAAGAGGCACCTCCGTCGCAAATCATGGTTGCCTCACAACAACAACCACACCGCCAGTCCAATCATCAACCCAGTTCTCCAGATACTATTTCTTGATATTAAGACTATCATTAATAACCATCATATATAAAGTCCAGATCAAATGCAGAATAACACAGTGTTTATGTTATACAATCTCAGTGAAAGCATATAATATAGTATTACCAAATAAAAACAGAACCTCTCCTAATGGTGTATACTGCACCAATCAAACTCCCGCCAAATTTGAAATTCTGCATTATCGCCTCTGACGACACTCCATCCTCATGTTTAGTCTCACTTGGCTCCCATGGTGTAAAAAATATGTTCATGGACAGACAGATGCACTCTATTCACCAAAAGAGGGGTATGGCGCCTAGTTGCTTCAGCAGCATGGAGGTTAAAAGACACACAAACGCAGTAAATTTCTATAATTTTTACGTGTATCCAAACCTAGTATCGGTTTGCGGTAGCATGGACTTTGATTTCAAGCGGCTCCGATGGTATGACGAATATGTTAATGAACACTAAAATGTATATACACCAACAGAGAGATACGAACAATAGATAGGGCGACTAGCTGCCTCGACAGAACTAGGGTTAAAAGACACTCACACTAGATTTCTAGTATTTTTCCTTGACTCAGCCTCATTTCTCTGGAGGTAGCATACATCTGAATCTCACCAAATGCCGTCCTATCTAATTCTCTTCGTTGTATATCATCTGACTGTCATATTTCTTTCTTGTATCTCCCCTGATAAAGTGATTATTACACGAACGTGCACTTGGCAACTTATCGTGTTTCATTTCCCCGTGGACTCAGAGGAATATGATTGATCACACACTAAATTGTGATCCTTTCCAATATATATATATATATATATATATATATATATATATATATATATATATATATATATATATTTTTTTTTTTTTATACTTTGTCGCTGTCTCCCGCGTTTGCGAGGTAGCGCAAGGAAACAGACAAAAGAAATGGCCCAACCCCCCCCCCATACACATGTATATACATACGTCCACACACGCAAATATACATATATATATATATATATATATATATATATATATATATATATAAATATATATATATATATATATATATATATATATATATATATACTTATATATATATACTTATGTATATATATATATATATATATATATATATATATATATATATATATATATATATATATATATATATATATATATATATATATATATATATATATATAGATATATATATATATATATATATATATATATATATATATATATATATATATATATATATATATATATATATATATATATATATATATATATATATATATATATATATATATACTTCACATGCCCGAATTCATTACATTGCCAGCAGGTCATGACCGGTATACCACATCGTTCCAATTCACACTATTCCTTGCGCGTCTTTCACCCGCTTGAATGTTCAGGCCCCGATCACCCCAAATTTTTTTCACTCCATCCTTCCACCTCCAATTTGGTCTCCCACTTCTCGTTCCCTCCATCTCTGACACATATATCCTCTTTGTCAATCATTCCTCACTCATTCTCCATGTGAACAAGCCATTTCAAAATACCCACTTCTGCTTTCCCAGCCACGCTCTTTTCATTACCTCACATCTCTCTTACTTACTCGATCAAACTACCTCACACCAGATATACCCTGAAACATTTCATTTCCAACACATCCATCCTCCTCCGCACAACCCTATCTACAGCCCACGCTATTCCTTCAAACATGTCCATTTTTTATCTCGGGGATAATGTTCTCGCCTTCCACACATTTTTCAACGCTTCCAGAACTTCCGCCCCCTTTCCCGTCCTGTGACTCACTTCTCTTTGAATGGCTCCATCCGTTACCAAATCCACTCCCAGATATCTAAAATACTTCACTTTCCCCATTCGAACTTACCTCCCAATAGACCTGTTCCTCAACCAGACAGTACTTGATAACTTTGCTCTTATTCACATATACTCTCATCTTTCTTCTTTTACACACTTTACCATATTCGGTCGCCAGCTTCTGCAGTTTCCCATGCGAATCAGCCACCAGCGCTGTTTCATAGCGGGCTACTGACTCACTTCCGAAGCCTTCTCATCCACAACAGACAGCATACTTGCCCCTCTCTCCAAAACCCTTGCATTCACCTCCCTAACAACCCCATCCATAAACAAACTGAACAACCATAGAGACAGCACGCACCGCTGCCACTAAACGACATTCACTGAGAACCAATCACTTTTCTCTCTCCCTTACATCCTCGATGAAAAGCATTTCACTGCTTCGAGCAGCTTGCCTCCCACACCATATATTCTTAATACCCTCCTCAGAGCATCTCTAACAACTCTATCGTATGCCTTCTCCAGATCCATGAATGCAACATACAAATCCAACTATTTTTCTAAAATATTATTTCTCACATACATTCTTCAAAGCAAACACCTGATCCACATATCCTCCACCACATTTGAAACCACTCTGTTCCTCCCCAATCTGATGCTTATTACATGCCTTCACCCTCTCAATCAATACTCTCCCATATAATTTCCCAGGAATACTTAACAAACGTATGCCTCTGTTATATGAGCACTCACTTTTATCAATTTTTCCTTTTTACAAAGGAAGTATGCATACATTCCGCCAATCCTTAGACCCTTCACAATGAGCCATATATGCAGTAAATATCCTCACCAACCAGTCAACAACACAGTCACCCCATTTTTCAATAAAATCCACTCGAATACCATCCAAACCCGAAACCCTACCAGCTTTCATCTTCCCCAAAGCTTTCACTACCTCTTCTCTATTTACCTAATCATACTCCCTAACCCTTTCACTTTGCACAACACCTCTCCCAAAACACCCTATACCTGCCACTCTACCATCTCCCATATTCAACAAACCTTCAAAATCCTCACCCAATCTCCTCACATCACCACTTCTTCTTATTACCTTCCCATAAGCCCCCTTCACCTCTGTTCCCATTTGTTTTCTTGTCTTACGCACTTTAATTACGTCCTTCCAAAACATATTTTTATTCTCCCTAAAATTTAATGATACTCTCTCACCCCAACCCTCATTTGCCCTCTTTTTCACTTCTTGCACCTTTCTCTTGACCTCCTGCCTCATTCTTTTATAAATCTCCCAATCATTTGCACTATTTCCCTTCAAAAACTGTCCAAATGCCTCTCTCATCTCATTCACTAATAATCTTAGTGTTTCATCCGACCCCTTACTCGGCATTGTAATCTGCTCACCTCCCACGCTTCTCATGCCACAAGCATTTTTGGCGCTAGCGATCACTGTTTCCCTGAAACATCCCACTCCTTCCCCAACCCCCTTACGTCCTTTCCTCTAACGTTTTCCCATTCTGCACTTACTTTCTTCTGGTACTTCCTCACGCAGGTCTCCTTCCCAAGCTCACTTTCCCTCACCATTCTCTTCATCCCAACATTCTTCTTTTCTGATATCCTCAAGAAATCTTCACCTTCGCCTGTGCAAGATAATGATCAGACAACCCTCCGTCCCCCTCAGCACATTGACATCCATAAATCTCTCTTTCACGTGCCTATCAATTAACATGTAATCCAATAATGCTCTCTGGCCATCTCTCTTACTCACATACGTATACTTATATATATCTCTCTTTTTAAACCAGGTATTCCCAATCACCAGTCCTTTTTCAGCACACAAATATACAAGCTATTCACCATTTCCATTTACAACGCTGAACACCATGTACAAAACTTATTCCCTCAACTGCCTTATTACTCTCCTTTCCATTCAAATCAACCATAACATTCACACGGTCTCGTGCATCAAAACTGCTAACGCACACACTCAGCTGATCCAAAAACAATTGCCTCCTATGATCTTTCTTCTCATGCCCAGGTGGATAGGGACCAGAAATTACCCATCTCTCTCCATCCACTTTCACTTTTTTCCATATAGTCTTGACTTTATTTTCTTACACTCTATCACATACTCCCACAACTCATGTTTCAAGACAAGTGCTACTCCTTCCCTTGCTCTTGACATCTCAACAACCCGTGACTTTATTTCCAAAACATTCCCAAACAACATTTCCCCTATACCTTTGAGTTTGCTTTCACTCAGAGCCAAAACATTCAGGCTCCTCTGCTCAAATATACTACCTACCTCTTTTCTTTCTCATCTTGGATACATCCACAAACATTTAGAAAGCCCAGTCTGACCTTTCGAGGAGGAAGAGCACCCTTCACGAGACTCCTTCTGCTGTTTCCCTTTGTGGAAAGTTTAATCCTATGAAGGGGAGGGTTTCCAACGCTCCGCTTCCGTCGCCTTTGGTTTCCTTTTACGACGTTTGGGGAATGCGTGAGAATTACATTTCTCCCCTATCCCATATATATATATATATATATATATATATTTTTTTTTTTTTTTGCCGCTGTCTCCCGCGTTTGCGAGGTAGCGCAAGGAAACAGACGAAGAAATGGCCCAACCCACCCCCATACACATACATATACATACACGTCTGAACACGCAAATATACATACCCATACATCTCAATGTACACATATATATACACAAACAGACATATACATATATACGCTCACACAATTCACACTGTCTGCCTTTATTTATTCCCATCGCCACCTCGCCACACATGGAATAACATCCCAATCCCCCCTCATGTGTGCGAGGTAGCGCAAGGAAAAGACAACAAAGGCCCCATTCGTTCACACTAAGTCTCCAGCTGCCATGCAATAATGCCCGATACCACAGCTCCCTTTCCACATCCAGGCCCCAGACAACTTTCCATGGTTTCCCCCAGACGCTTCACATGCCCTGATTCAATCCATTGACAGCACGTCGACCCCGGTATACCACACCGATCCAATTCTCTCTATTCCTTGCTCGCCTTTCACCCTCCTACATGTTCAGGGCCCGATCACTCAAAATCTTTTTCACTCCATCTTTCTACCTCTATCTATAAATATATATATATATATATATATATATATATATATATATATATATATATATATATATATATATATATATTATCCCTGGGGATAGGGGATTAAGAATACTTCCCAAGTATTCCCTGCGTGTCGTAGAAGGCGACTAAAAGGGGAGGGAGCGGAGGGCTGGAAACCCTCCCCTCTCATTTTTTTTTTTTTAATTTTCCAAAAGAAGGAACAGAGAATTGGGCCAGGTGAGGGTATTCCCTCAAAGGCCCAGTCCTCTGTTCTTAATGCTACCTCGCTAACGCGGGAAATGGCGAATAGTTTAAAAGAAAGAAAAAAAAATATATAGAGTTTCCCGCAGTGTATCGAGACAGACTTCCCCAGAACTTTTTAAAGGGGAAGTAAATGTTTATAGTTGTGTTACTGGAGTGATAGTTTTCATACATGGTGTTTTGACAAGAAAATAGTGAAATTGGAGAAAAATGTAGCTTAGACATTGAAGCTTATTGATACAGTGGTTAAATTGATGAGAACTGCTATTGACGTTTGTGTAAATAAATTATACATTTCCTTTTTCCATAGACAGAGGTTGAACCATTATATGACATTCAGTTTTTCATTCATTTCAAGCTAGAAGTTTCAGTTTTCTAAATTGTTTCTTACATTTTTCATATGTATAGTATATGTAATGTGATGTGTGTGTATAATGTGCGTATGTATTGGTATGTTTGGTGGTATGTTGTGTATTTATATATAGTATATGTAGTATTATCCCTGGGATAGCGAGTGAAAGAATATCTTCCCACGTATTCCTCGCGTGTGTCGAAAAAGCGACTATAGGGG
>NC_092227.1:32529582-32613333 GCF_036320965.1 Panulirus ornatus | reverse complement strand
TTGCTTTGTCGCTCTCTCCAGCGTTTGCGAGGTAGCGCAAGGAAACAGACGAAAGAAATGGCCAACCCACCCCCATACACATGTATATACATACACGTACACACATGCAAGTATACATACCCATACATCTCAATGTACACATATATATACACACACAAACATATACTTATATACACATGCACCCAATTCACAGTGTCTACCTTTATTCATTCCAATCGCCACCTCGCCACACATGGAATAACATCATCCTCCTTCCTCATGTGTGCGAGGTAGAGCTAGGAAAAGACAACAAAGGCCCCATTCGTTCATATTCAGTCTCAAGCTGTCATGCAATTATGCCCGAAAACACAGCTCTCTTTCCACATCCAGGCCCCACAGAACTTTCCATGGTTTACCCCAGACGCTTCACATGCCCTGATTCAATCCATTGGCAGCACGTCGCCATCTGTATACCACATCGATCCAATTTACTCTATTCCTTGCCCGTCTTTCACCCTCCTGCATGTTCAGTCCCCGAACACTCAAAATCGTTTTCACTTCATCTTTCCACCTCCAATTTGGTGTCCCACATCTCCTCGTTCCCTCCACCTCCGACACATATATCCTTTTGGTGAATCTTTCCTCACTCATTCTCGCCATGTGCCCAAACCATTTCAAAACACCCTCCTCTACTCTCTCAACCAAGATCTTCTTATTTCCGCACATCTCTCTTACACTTACATTACTTACTCGAGCAAACCACGTCACACCACATATTGTCCTCAAACGTCTCATTTCCAGCACATCCACCCTCCTGCGCACAACTCTATCCATAGCCCACGGCTCGCAACTATACAACATCGTTGGAACCACTATTCCTTCAAACATAGACATTTTTGCTTTCCGAGATAATGTTCTCCACTTCCACACATTCTTCAAGGCTTCCAGGATTTTCGCCCCCTCCCCCACCCTATGATTCACTTCCGCTTACATGGTTCCCTCCGCTGCCAGATCCACTCCCAGATATCTAAAACACTTTACTTCCTCCATTTTTTTTCCTTTCAAACTTACCTCCCAATTGAATTGACCCTCAACCCTACTGTACCTAATAACCTTGCTGTTATTCATATTTACTCTTAACTTTCTTCTTTCACACACTTTACCAAACTCAGTCACCAGCTTCCGCAGTTTCTCACGTGAATCAGCCACCAGCGCTGTATCATCAGCGAACAACAACTGACTCACTTCCCAAACTCTCTCATTCCCAACAGACTTTATACTTGCCCCTCTTTCCAAAACTCTTGCATCCACCTCCCTAACAACTCCATCCATCAACAAACAAAACTGCCATGGAGATATCACACACCCCTGCCGTAAACCTACATTCACTGAGAACTAATCACTTTCCTCTCTTCGTACACTTACACATGCCTTACATCCTCGATAAAAACTTTTCACTGCTTCTAACAACTTGCCTACCACACCATATATTCTTAATACCTTCCACAGAGCATCTCTATCAACTCTATCATATGCCTTTTCCAGATCCATAAGTTCTACATACAATTCCATTTGCTTTTCTAAGTATTTCTCACATATATTCTTCAAAGCAAACACCTGATCCACACATCTTCTACCACTTCTTTAACATACTGCTCTTCCCCAATCTGATGTTATGTACATGCCATCACCCTCTCAATCAATACCCTCCCATATAATTTACCAGGAATACTCAACAAACTTATACCTCTGTAATTTGAGCACTCACTCTTATCCCCTTTGTCTTTAAAATATGGCACTATTCACGCATTCCGCCAATCCTCAGGCACCTAACCATGAATCATACATACATTAAATAACCTTACCAACCAGTCAACAATACAGTCACACCGTTTTTTAATAATTTCACTGCAATACCATCCAAACCTGCTACTTTGCCGGCTTTCATCTTCCGCAAAGCTTTTACTACCTCTTCCCTGTTTACCAAATCATTTTCCCTAACCCTCTCACTTTGCACACCACCTCGACTAAAACACCCTATATCTGCCATTCTATCATCAAACACATTCAACAAACCTTCAAAATACTCACTCCATCTCCTTCTCACATCACCACTACTTGTTATCACCTCCCCATTAGCCCCCTTCTCATAAGTTCCCATTTGCTCCCTTGTCTTATGCACTTTATTTACCTCCTCCCAGAACATCTTTTTATTCTCCTTAAAATTCAATGATACTCTCTCACACTAACTCTCATTTGCCCCCTTTTTCACCTCTTGCACCTTTCTCTTGACCTCCTGTCTCTTTCTTTTATACATCTCCCACTCATTTGCATTTTTTCCCTGCAAAAATCGTTCAAATGCCTCTCTCCTCTCTTTCACTAATAATATAAATTCTTCATCCCACCACTCACAACCCTTTCTAATCAACCCACCTCCCAAGCTTTTCAAACCAGAAGCATCTTTTGAGCAAGCTATCACTGCTTCCCTAAATGCATCCCACTCCTCCCCCACTCCCATTACCTTCTTTGTTCTCACCTTTTTCCATTTCGTACTCATTCTATCCTGGTACTTCCTCAAACAAGTCTCCTTCCCAAGCTCACTTACTCTCGATACTCTCTTTCCCCAACATTCTCTCTTCTCTTCTGAAAACCAATACTAATCTCCACCTGCACCTATATATATATATATATATATATATGTATATATATATATATACATTTTTTTCATACTATTCTTCATTTCCCGCATTAGCGAGGTAGCGTTAAGAACAGAGGACTGGGCCTTTGAGGGAATATCCCCATATGGCCCCCTTCTCTGTTCCTTCTTTTGGAAAATTTAAAAAAAAAATGAGAGGGGAGGATTTCCAGCCCCCCGCTCCCTTCCCTTTTAGTCGCCATCTATGACATGCAGGGAATACGTGGGAAGTATTCTTTCTCCCCTATATATATTTATCTATTGATTCACTTTGCTCCGTCGCCATCTCCCGCGCTAGCGAGGTAGTGCAAGGAAACAGACGATAGAATGGCCCAACCCACCCACATACACATTTATATACACACACGTCCACACACACCACATATACACATCTATACATCTCAACGCACACATATATATATACACACACAGACATATACATATATACCCATGTACATAATTCATAGTGTCTGCCTTTATTCATTCCCATCGCCACCCCGCCACACCTGGAATAACATCCCCCTCCTCCCTCATGTGTGTGAGATAGCGCTAGGAAAAGACAACAAAGGCCCCATTCGTTCACACTCAGTCTCTAGCTGCCATGCAATAATGCCCTAAACGACAGCTCCCTTTCCACATCCAAGCCCCACAGAACATTTCATTGCTTACCCCAGACGCTTCACATGCCCTTATTCAATCCATTGACAGCACGTCGACCCGGTATACCACATAGATCCAATTTACTCTATTCCTTGCCCGACTTTCACCCTCCTGCATGATCAGGCCCCGATCACTCAAAATCTTTTTCACTCCATGTTTCCACCTCCAATTTGGTCTCCCACTTCTCCTCGTTCCCTCCACCTCCGACACATATATCCTCATGGTCAATCTTTCCTCACTCATTCTCTCCATGTGCCCAAACCATTTCAAAACACCCTCTTCTGCTCTCTCAACCACTCTCTTCTTATTTCCACACATATTTCTTACCCTTACATTACTTACTCGATCAAACCACCTGACACCACATATTGTCCTCAAACATCTCATTTGCAGCAACTCCACCCTCCTGAGCATTACTCTATCCATAGCCCACGCCTCGGAAGCATACAACATTATTGGAACCACTATTCCTTCAAACATACCCATTTTTGCTTTAGGAGATAATGTTCTCGAATTCCACACATTCTTCAAGGCTCCCAGGATTTTCGCCTCCTCACCCACCCTATGATTCATTTCCGCTTCCATTGTTCCATCCGCTGCCAGATCCAATCCCAGATATCTAAAACACTTTACTTCCTCCAGTTATTTCTCCTTTCAAACTTACCTCCCAATTGACTTGACACTCAACACTACTGTACCTAATAACCATACTTTTATTCACATTTACTCTTAACTTTCTTCTTTCACATACTTTACCAAATTCAGTCACCAGCTTCCGCAGTTTCTCACATGACTCAGCCTCCAACGCTGTAACATCAGCGAACAACAACTGACTCACTTTCCAAGCTCTCTCATCCCAAAACACTGCATACTTGCCCCTCTTTCCAGAACTCTTGCATTGTCCTTCCTAACAACCCCATCCATCAACAAATTAACAAGCCATGGAGACATCATACACCCCTGCCGTAAACCTACATTCACTGAGAACCAATCACATTCCTCTCTTCCTACACGTACACATGCCTTACATCCTCGATTAAAACTTTTCACTCCTTGTAACAACTTGCCTCCCACACCATATATTCTTACTACCTTCCACAGAGCATCTCTATCAACTCTATCATATGCCTTCACCAGATCCATAAATGCTACATACGAAGCCATTTGCTTTTCTAAGCAGTTCTCACATATATTCTTCAAAGCAAACACCTGATCCACACATCCTCTACTACTTCTGAAACCACAATGCTCTTCCCCAATCTGATGCTCTTTACATGCCTTCACCATCTCAATCAATACCCTCCCATATAATTTACCAGGAATACTCAACAAACTTATACCTCTGTAATTTGAGCACTCACTCTTATCCCCTTTCACTTTATAATATGGCACTATTCACGTATTCCACCAATCCTCAGGCACCTCACCATGAATCATAAATACATTAAACACCCTTAACAACAAGTCAACAATACAGTCACCCCCTTTTTTAATTATTTTACTGCAATACCATCCAAACCTGCAGCCTTGCCGACTTTCATCTTCCGCAAAGCTTTTACTACCTCCTCTGTTTACCAAATCATTTTCCCTAACCCTCTCACTTTGCACACCACCTCGACCAAAACATCCTATATTTGCCAATCTATCATCAAACACATTCAACAAACCTTCAAAATACTCACTCCATCTCCTTCTCACATCACCACTACTTGTTATCACCTCCCCATTAGCCCCCTTCTCATAATTCCCATTTGCTCCCTTGTCTTACGCACTCTATTTACCTCCTTCCAGAACATCTTACTATTCTCCCTAAAATTTAATGATACTCTCTCACACCAACTCTCATTTCCCTTCTTTTTCACATCTTGCACCTTTCTCTTGACCTCCTGTCTCTTTTTTTTATACCTTTCCCACTCATTTGCATTTTTTCCCTGCAAAAATCGTCCAAATGCCTCTCTCCTCTCTTTCACTAATAATCTTAATTCTTCATCCCACCACTCACAACCCTTTCTAATCAACCCACCTCACAAGCTTCTATAGCCACAATCATCTACGCAAGCTATCACTGCTTCCCAAAATACATCCCATTCCTCCCCCACTCCCCTTACCTTCTTTGTTCTCACCTTTTCCATTTCGTACTCAGTCTCTCCTGGTACTTCCTCACACAAGTCTCCTTCCCAAGTTCACTTACTCTCGCCACCTTCTTTCCCCCAACATTCTCTCTTCTCTTCTGAAAACACATACTAATCTCCAACTTCGCCTGTATATATATATATATATATATATATGTATATATATATATATATATATATATATATATATATATATATATATATATATATATATATATATATATGTATATACGAATAAAGTGTATATGAACGCGCACCTTCATAGAACATACAAAGCTCCAACAGCCAGGATCGAACTTGGGACCCCTTGTGCAAGAGGCAGGCATGCTAACCGCTAGGCTAAGGGACTGTATGATAGGAAACAACTATTCGAAATACTAAGTATTCGAATACCCTTCGTCTCACAATGGTGAGCAACGGGGTCTATCGGTTGTTTCCGAACAGAACACATAGCCAGCTGATAGCGTTTTACCGAACCTGACTGTACAACGCGGAGTTATATGAATACGAATAAAGCATATATGAACGCGCACCCTCATAGAACATACATAGGTCCAACAGCCAGGATCGAACCTGGGACCCCTTGTGCAAGAGGCAGGCATGCTAACCACTAGGCTAAGGGACTGTATAATAGGGAACAACTATTCGAAATACTAAGTATTCGAATACCCTTCGTCTCACAATGGTGAGCAACGGGGTCTATCAGTTGTTTACGAACAGAACATATAGCCAGCTGATAGCGTTTTACCGAACCTGACTGTACGACGCGGAGTTATATGAATACGAAAAAAGTGTATATGAACGCGCACATTCATAGAACATACAAAGCTCCAACAGCCAGGATCGAACCTGGGAAGCCTTGTGCAAGAGGCAAGCATGCTAACCGCTAGGCTAAGGGACTGTATAATAGGAAACAACTATTCGAAATACTAAGTATTCGAATACCCTTCGTCTCACAATGGTGAGCAATGGGGTCTATCGGTTGTTTACGAAAAGAACACATAGCCAGCTGATAGCGTTTTCATATATATATTTATATTTATTTATTATATGGCCCAACCCCCACCATACACATGTATATACATACGTCCAAACACGCAAATATACATACATACTCAGCTTTCCATGGCTTACCCCAGACGCTTCACATGCCCTGATTCAATCCACTGACAGCACGTCAACCCCGGTATACCACATCGCTCCAATTCACTCTATTCCTTGCCCTCCTTTCACCCTCCTGCATGTTCAGGCCCCGATCACACAAAATCTTTTTCACTCCATCTTTCCACCTCTAATTTGGTCTCCCTCTTCTCCTTGTTCCCTCCACCTCCGACACATATATCCTCTTGGTAAATCTTTCCTCACTCATCCTCTCCATGTGCCCAAACCACTTCAAAACACCCTCTTCTGCTCTCTCAACCATGCTCTTTTTATTTCCAAACATCTCTCTTCCCCATACGTTACTCACTCGATCAAACCACCTCACACCAAACATTGTCCTGAAACATCTCATTTCCAGCACATCCATCCTCGTACGCACAACTCTATCCATAGCCCACGCCTCGCAACCATACAACATTGTTGGAACGACTATTCCTTCAAACATACCCATTTTTGCTTTCCGAGATAATGTTCTCGACTTCCACACATTCTTCAAGGCCCCCAGAATTTTCGCCCCCTCCCCCACCCTATGATCCACTTCCGCTTCCATGGTTCCATCCGCTGCCAGATCCACTCCCAGATATCTAAAACACTTCACTTCCTCCAGTTTTTCTCCATTTAAACTCACCTCCCAGTTGACTTGACCCTCAACCCTACTGTACCTAATAACCTTGCTCTTATTCACATTTACTCTTAACTTTCTTCTTTCACACACTTTACCAAACTCAGTCACAAGCTTCTGCAGTTTCTCACATGAATCAGCCACCAGCGCTGTATCATCAACGAACAACAACTGACTCACTTCCCAAGCTCTCTCATCCCCAACAGACTTCATACTTGCCCCTCTTTCCAAAACTCTTGCATTCACCTCGATAACAACCCCATCCATAAACAAATTAAACAACCATGGAGACATCACAAACCCCTGCCGCAAACCTACATTCACTGAGAACCAATCACTTTCCTCTCTTCCTACACGTACACATGCCTTACATCCTCGATAAAAACTTTTCACTGCTTCTAACAACTTTCCTCCCACACCATATATTCTTAATACCTTCCACAGAGCATCTCTATCAACTCTATCATATGCCTTCTCCAGATCCATAAATGCTACATACAAATCCATTTGCTTTTCTAAGTATTTCTCACATACATTCTTCAAAGCAAACACATGATCCACACATCCTCTACCACTTCTGAAACCACACTGCTCTTCCCCAATCTGATGCTCTGTACATGCCTTCACCCTCTCAATCAATACCCTCCCATATAATTTACCAGGAATACTCAACAAACTTATACCTCTGTAATTTGAGCACTCACTCTTATCCCCTTTGCCTTTGTACAATGGCACTATGCACGCATTCCGCCAATCCTCAGGCACCTCACCATGAGTCATACATATATTAAATAACCTTACCAACCAGTCAACAATACAGTCACCCACTTTTTTAATAAATTCCACTGCAATACCATCCAAACCTGCTGCCTTGCCGGCTTTCATCTTCCGCAAAGCTTTCACTACCTCTTCTCTGTTTACCAAATCATTTTCCCTAACCCTCTCACTTTGCACACCACCTTCGACCAAAACACCCTATATCTGCCACTCTATCATCAAACACATTCAACAAGCCTTCAAAATACTCACTCCATCTCCTTCTCACATCACCACTACTTGTTATCACCTCCCCATTTGAGCCCATATTCCCAATCATCAGTCCTTTCTCAGCACATAAATCTACAAGCTCTTCACCATATATATATTATATGTATATATATATATATATATATATATATATATATATATATATATATATATATATATATATATATATATATATATATATATATATATATATATATATATATATATATATATATATATATATATATATATATATATATATATATATATATATATATATATATATATATATATATATATATATATATATATATATATATATATATATATATATATACATATATATATCATTTATATATATATATATATATATATGTATATATATATATATATATATATATATATATATATATATATATATATATATATATATATATTTATATATATATATATATATATATATATATATATATATATATATATATATATATATATATATATATATATATATATATATATATATATATATATATATATATATATATATATATATATATATATATATATATATATATATATATATATATATATCTATATATATATGGTAAACAGAGAAGAGGTAGTGAAAGCTTTGCGGAAGATCAAAGCCGGCAAGGCAGCAGGTTTGGATGGTATTGCAGTGGAATTTATTAAAAAAGGGGGTGACTGCATTGTTGACTGGTTGGTAAGGTTATTTAATGTATGTATGACTCATGGTGAGGTGCCTGAGTATTGGCGGAATGCGTGCATAGTGCCATCGTACAAAAGCAAAGGGGATAAGAGTGAGTGCTCAAATTACAGAGGTATAAGTTTGTTGAGTATTTCTGGTAAATTAAATGGGGGGTTATTGATTAAGAGGGTGAAGGCATGTACAGAGCATCAGACTGGGGAAGAGCAGTGTGGTTTCAGAAGTGGTAGAGGATGTGTGGATCAGGTGTTTGCTTTGAAGAATGTATGTGAGAAATACTTAGAAAAGCAAATGGATTTGTATGTAGCATTTATGGATCTGGAGAAGGCATATGATAGTCTTGATAGAGATGCTCTGTGGAAGGTATTAAGAATATATGGTGTGGGAGGAAAGTTGTTAGAAGCAGTGAAAAGTTTTTATCGAGGATGTAAGGCATGTGTACGTGTAGGAAGAGAGGAAAGTGATTGGTTCTCAGTGAATGTAGGTTTGCGGCAGGGGTGTGTGATGTCTCCATGGTTGTTTAATTTGTTTATGGATGGGGTTGTTAGGGAGGTAAATGCAAGAGTTTTGGAAAGAGGGGCAAGTATGAAGTCTGTTGGGGATGAGAGAGCTTGGGAAGTGAGTCAGTTGTTGTTCGCTGATGATACAGCGCTGGTGGCTGATTCATGTGAGAAACTGCAGAAGCTTGTGACTGAGTTTGGTAAAGTGTGTGGAAAAAGAAAGTTAAGAGTAAATGTGAATAAGAGCAAGGTTATTAGGTACAGTAGGGTTGAGGGTCAAGTCAATTGGGAGGTGAGTTTGAATGGAGAAAAACTGGAGGAAGTGAAGTGTTTTAGATATCTGGGAGTGGATCTGGCACCGGATGGAACCATGGAAGCGGAAGTGGATCATAGGGTGGGGGAGGGGGCGAAAATTCTGGGGGCCTTGAAGAATGTGTGGAAGTCGAGAACATTATCTCGGAAAGCAAAAATGGGTATGTTTGAAGGAATAGTGGCTCCAACAATGTTGTATGGTTGCGAGGCGTGGGCTATGGATAGAGTTGTGCGCAGGAGGATGGATGTGCTGGAAATGAGATGTTTCAGGACAATGTTTGGTGTGAGGTGGTTTGATCGAGTGAGTAACGTAAGGGTAAGAGAGATGTGTGGAAATAAAAAGAGCGTGGTTGAGAGAGCAGAAGAGGGTGTTTTGAAGTGGTTTGGGCACATGGAGAGGAATGAGTGAGGAAAGATTGACCAAGAGGATATATGTGTCGGAGGTGGAGGGAACGAGGAGAAGAGGGAGACCAAATTGGAGGTGGAAAGATGGAGTGAAAAAGATTTTGTGTGATCGGGGCCTGAACATGCAGGAGGGTGAAAGGAGGGCAAGGAATAGAGTAGATTGGAGCGATGTGGTATACCGGGGTTGAGGTGCTGTCAGTGGATTGAATCAAGGCATGTGAAGCGTCTGGGGTAAACCATGGAAAGCTGTGTAGGTATGTATATTTGCGTGTGTGGACGTATGTATATACATGTGTATGGGGGGGGTTGGGCCATTTCTTTCGTCTGTTTCCTTGCGCTACCTCGCAAACGCGGGAGACAGCGACAAAGTATAATAAAAAATAAAAATAAATATATATATATATATATATATATATATATATATATATATATATATATATATATATATATATATATATATATATATATATATATATATATCATTTATATATATATATATATATGTATATATATATATATATATATATATATATATATATATATATATATATATATATATATATATATATATATATATATATATATATATATATATATATATATATGGTAAACAGAGAAGAGGTAGTGAAAGCTTTGCGGAAGATCAAAGCCGGCAAGGCAGCAGGTTTGGATGGTATTGCAGTGGAATTTATTAAAAAAGGGGGTGACTGCATTGTTGACTGGTTGGTAAGGTTATTTAATGTATGTATGACTCATGGTGAGGTGCCTGAGTATTGGCGGAATGCGTGCATAGTGCCATCGTACAAAAGCAAAGGGGATAAGAGTGAGTGCTCAAATTACAGAGGTATAAGTTTGTTGAGTATTTCTGGTAAATTAAATGGGGGGTTATTGATTAAGAGGGTGAAGGCATGTACAGAGCATCAGACTGGGGAAGAGCAGTGTGGTTTCAGAAGTGGTAGAGGATGTGTGGATCAGGTGTTTGCTTTGAAGAATGTATGTGAGAAATACTTAGAAAAGCAAATGGATTTGTATGTAGCATTTATGGATCTGGAGAAGGCATATGATAGTCTTGATAGAGATGCTCTGTGGAAGGTATTAAGAATATATGGTGTGGGAGGAAAGTTGTTAGAAGCAGTGAAAAGTTTTTATCGAGGATGTAAGGCATGTGTACGTGTAGGAAGAGAGGAAAGTGATTGGTTCTCAGTGAATGTAGGTTTGCGGCAGGGGTGTGTGATGTCTCCATGGTTGTTTAATTTGTTTATGGATGGGGTTGTTATGGAGGTAAATGCAAGAGTTTTGGAAAGAGGGGCAAGTATGAAGTCTGTTGGGGATGAGAGAGCTTGGGAAGTGAGTCAGTTGTTGTTCGCTGATGATACAGCGCTGGTGGCTGATTCATGTGAGAAACTGCAGAAGCTTGTGACTGAGTTTGGTAAAGTGTGTGGAAAAAGAAAGTTAAGAGTAAATGTGAATAAGAGGAAGGTTATTAGGTACAGTAGGGTTGAGGGTCAAGTCAATTGGGAGGTGAGTTTGAATGGAGAAAAACTGGAGGAAGTGAAGTGTTTTAGATATCTGGGAGTGGATCTGGCACCGGATGGAACCATGGAAGCGGAAGTGGATCATAGGGTGGGGGAGGGGCGAAAATTCTGGGGGCCTTGAAGAATGTGTGGAAGTCGAGAACATTATGTCGGAAAGCAAAAATGGGTATGTTTGAAGGAATAGTGGCTCCAACAATGTTGTATGGTTGCGAGGCGTGGGCTATGGATAGAGTTGTGCGCAGGAGGATGGATGTGCTGGAAATGAGATGTTTGAGGACAATGTGTGGTGTGAGGTGGTTTGATCGAGTGAGTAACGTAAGGGTAAGAGAAATGTGTGGAAATAAAAAGAGCGTGGTTGAGAGAGCAGAAGAGGGTGTTTTGAAGTGGTTTGGGCACATGGAGAGGATGAGTGAGGAAAGATTGTCCAAGAGGATATATGTGTCGGAGGTGGAGGGAACGAGGAGAAGAGGGAGACCAAATTGGAGGTGGAAAGATGGAGTGAAAAAGATTTTGTGTGATCGGGGCCTGAACATGCAGGAGGGTGAAAGGAGGGCAAGGAATAAAGTAAATTGGAGCGATGTGGTATACCGGGGTTGACATGCTGTCAGTGGATTGAATCAAGGCATGTGAAGCGTCTGGGGTAAACCATGGAAAGCTGTGTAGGTATGTATATTTGCGTGTGTGGACGTATGTATATATATGTGTATGGGGGGGGTTGGGCCATTTCTTTCGTCTGTTTCCTTGCGTTACCTCGCAAACGCGGGAGACAGCGACAAAGTATAAAAACAAAAAAAAAAAAAAAAAAAATATATATATATATATATATATATATATATATATATATATATATATATATATATATATATATATATATATATATGGTGAAGAGCTTGTAGATTTATGTGCTGAAAAAGGACTGATGATTGGGAATACCTGGTTTAAAAAGCGAGATATACATAAGTATACTTATGTAAGTAGGAGAGATGGCCAGAGACCGTTATTGGATTACGTGTTAATTGACAGGCGCGCGAAAAAGAAACTTTTGGATGTTAATGTGCTGAGAGGTGAAACTGGAGGGATGTCTGATCATTATCTTGTGGAGGCTAAGGTGAAGATCTGTATGGGTTTTCAGAAAAGAAGAGTGAATGTTGGGGTGAAGAGGGTGGTGAGAGTAAGTGAGCTTGGGAAGTAGACTTGTGTGGGGAAGTACCAGGAGAGACTGAGTACAGAATGAAAAAGGTGAGAACAATGGAAGTAAGGAGAGTGGGAGAGGAATGGGATGTATTTAGGGAATCAGTGATGGATTGCGCAAAAGATGCTTGTGGCATGAGAAGAGTGGGAGATGGTTTGATTAGAAAGGGTAGTGAGTGGTGGGATGAAGAAGTAAGAGTATTAGTGAAAGAGAAGAGAGAGGAATTTGGACGATTTTTGCAGGGAAAAAATGCAATTGAGTGGGAGATGTATAAAAGAAAGAGACAGGAGGTCAAGAGAAAGGTGCAAGAGGTGAAAAAAAGGGCAAATGAGAGTTGGGATGAGAGAGTATCATTAAATTTTAAGGGAGAATAAAAAGATGTTCTGGAAGGAGGTAAATAAAGTGCGTAAGACAAGGGAGCAAATGGGAACTTCAGTGAAGGGCGCAAATTGGGAGATGATAACAAGTAGTGGTGATGTAAAAAGGAGATGGAGTGAGTATTATGAAGGTTTGTTGAATGTGTTTGATGATAGAGAGGCAGATATAGGGTGTTTTGGTCGAGGTGGTGTGCAAAGTGAGAGGGTTAGGGAAACTGATTTGGTAAACAGAGAAGAGATAGTAAAAGCTTTGCGGAAGATGAAAGCCTGCAAGGCAACAGGTTTGGATGGTATTGCAGTGGAATTTATTAAAAAAGGGGGAGACTGTATTGTTGACTGGTTGGTTAGGTTATTTAATGTATGTATGACTCATGGTGAGGTGCCTGAGGATTGGCGGAATGCATGCATAGTACCATTGTACAAAGGCAAAGGGATAAGAGTGAGTGCTCAAATTACAGAGGTATAAGTTTGTTGAGTATTCGTGGTAAATTATATGGGAGGGTATTGATTGAGAAGGTGAAGGCATGTACAGAGCATCGGATTGGGGAAGAGCAGTGAGGTTTCAGAAGTGGTAGAAGATGTGTGGATCAGGTGTTTGCTTTGAAGAATGTATGTGAGAAATACTTAGAAAAGCAAATGGATTTGTATGTAGCATTTATGGATCTGGAGAAGGCATATGATAGAGTTGATAGAGATGCTCTGTGGAAGGTATTAAGAATATATGGTGTGGGAGGCAAGTTGTTAGAAGCAGTGAAAAGTTTTTATCGAGGATATAAGGTATGTGTACGTGTAGGAAGAGAGGAAAGAGATTGGTTCTCAGTGAATATAGGTTTGCGGCAGGGGTGTGTGATGTCTCCATAGTTGTTTAATTTGTTTATGGATGGGGTTGTTAAGGAGGTGAATGCAAGAGTTTTGGAAAGAGGGGCAAGTATGAAGTCTGTTGGGGATGAGAGAGCTTGGGAAGTGAGTCAGTTGTTGTTCGCTGATGATACAGCGCTGGTGGCTGATTCATGTGAGAAACTGCAGAAGCTGGTGACTGAGTTTGGTAAAGTGTGTGAAAGAAAAAAGTTAAGAGTAAATGTGAATAAGAGCAAGGTTATTAGGTACAGTAGGGTTGAGAGTCAATTCAATTGGGAGTTGAGTTTGAATGGAGAAAAACTGGAGGAAGTGAAGTGTTTTAGATATCTGAGAGTGGATCTGGCAGCGGATGGAACCATGGAAGCGGAAGTGGATCATAGGGTGGGGGAGGGGGCGAAAATTCTGGGGGCCTTGAAGAATGCGTGGAAGTCGAGAACATTATCTCGGAAAGCAAAAATGGGTATGTTTGAAGGAATAGTGGTTCCAACAATGTTGTATGGTTGCGAGGCGTGTACTATGGATAGAGTTGTGCGCAGGAGGATGGATGTGCTGGAAATAAGATGTTTGAGGACAATGTGTGGTGTGAGGTGGTTTGATCGAGTAAGTAACGTAAGGGTAAGAGAGATGTGTGGAAATAAAAAGAGCGTGGTTGAGAGAGCAGAAGAGGGTGTTTTGAAATGGTTTGGTCACATGGAGAGAATGAATGAGGAAAGATTGACCAAGAGGATATATGTGTCGGAGGTGGAGGGAACGAGGAGAAGAGGGAGACCAAATTGGAGGTGGAAAGATGGAGTGAAAAAGATTTTGTGTGATCGGGGCCTGAACATGCAGGAGGGTGAAAGGAGGGCAAAGAATAGAGTGAATTGGAGCGATGTGGTATACCGGGTTTACGTGCTGTCAGTGGATTGAATCAAGGCATATGTATGGGGGTGGGTTGGGCCATTTCTTTCGTCTGTTTCCTTGCGCTACCTCGCAAACGCGTGAGACAGCGACAAAGCAAAAAAAAAAAAAAAATATATATATATATAACATTGGATCGATGTGGTATACCGGGGTTAACGTGCTGTCAGTGGATTGAATCAGGGCATGTGAAGCGTCTGGGGTAAACCATGGAAAGCCGTGTAGGTATGTATATTTGCGTGTGTGGACGTGTATGTATATACATGTGTATTGGGTAGATTGGGCCATTTTTTTCGTCTGTTTCTTTGCGCTACTTCGCAAACGCGGGAGACAGCGAGAAAGCAAAAAAAAAAAAAATATATATATATATATATATATATATATATATATATTCCCAATCACCAGTCCTTTTTCAGCACATAAATCTACAAGCTCTTGACCATTTCCATTTACAACACTGAACACCCCATGTATACCAATTATTCCCTCAAATGCCACATTACTCACCTTTGCATTCAAATCACCCATCACTATAACCCGGTCTCGTGCATCAAAACCACTAACACACTCATTCAGCTGCTCCCAAATCACTTGCCTCTCATGATCTTTCTTCTCATGCCCAGGTGCATATGCACCAATAATCACCCATCTCTCTCCATCAACTTTCAGTTTTACCCATATTAATCGAGAATTTCCTTTCTTCCATTCTATCACATACTCCCACAACTCCTGTTTCAGGAGTACTGATACTCCTTCCCTTGCTCTTGCCCTCTCACTAACCCCTGACTTTACTCCCAAGACATTCCCAAACCACTCTTCCCCTTTACACTTGAGCTTCGTTTCACTCAGAGCCAAAACATCCAGGTTCCTTTCCTCAAACATACTACCTATCTCTCCTTTTTTCACATCTTGGTTACATCCACACACATTTAGGCACCCCAATCTGAGCCTTCGAGGAGGATGAGCACTCCCCGCGTGACTCCTTCTTCTGTTTCCCATTTTAGAAAGTTAAAAAAAAATACAAGGAATTTAGGATTTCTGGCCCCACGCTCCCGTCCCCTCTAGTCGCTTTTTACGACACCCGAGGAATGCGTGGGAAGTATTTTTTCACCCCTATCCCCAGGGATAATACATTTATATATATATATATATATATATATTTTTTTTTTTTTTTTTTTTTTTTTTTTTTTTTTTTTATACTTTGTCGCTGTCTCCCGCGTTTGCGAGGTAGCGCAAGGAAACAGACGAAAGAAATGGCCCAACCCCCCCCCCCCCATACACATGTACATACACACATCCACACACGCAAATATACATACCTACACAGCTTTCCATGGTTTACCCCAGACGCTTCACATGCCCTGATTCAATCCACCGACAGCACGTCAACCCCTGTATATATATATATATATATATATATATATATATATATATATATATATATATATATATATATATATATATATATATATATATATATATATATATATATATATACACACATACACATACATACGCACATATACACACACACACATATACATATATATACATATGAAAAATATAAGAAACAATTTAGAAAACTGAAACTTCTAGCATGAAATGAAATGAAAAAATGAATGTCACATAATGGTTCAACCTCTGGCTATGGAAAAAGGAAATGTATAATTTATTTACACAAACATCAATAGTAGTTCTCATCAATTTAACCACTGTATCAATAAGCTTCAATGTCTAAGCTACATTTTTTCCAATTTCACTATTTTCTTGTCAAAGCACCATGTATGAAAGCTATCACTCCAGTAACACAACTATAAACATTTACTTCCCCTTGAAAAAAAGTTCTGGGGAAGTCTGTCTCGATACACTGCCGGACACTCTACCACCTGGCGAGGTTTGTGTTGCAGTGGGCCAAGGTAGTTCCGTTGACGAAGAGGAGCTCATGAAACATGTCGGAAAGCATGCTACTGCAGGCAGGAGTGAAGGCTGATGCAAACTGGTATCGCTCTGAATGATGTGATGGGGACGAGATCATCCTCTGACTCACGTCCCAGAGATCCGTCTGTAGTGACGTATACCTACAATGGTGTACATACCACGAAGTGAAGATGGGTGTCGCCCCCACAGGGAGAGGACGTAGTTCGCCACTCCGCTGGTGCTCAGGCGCGTCATCTCCAATTCACTCTATTCCTTGCCCTCCTTTCACCCTCCTGCATGTTGAGACCCCGATCACACAAAATCTTTTTCACTCCATCTTTCCACCTCCAATTTGGTCTCCCACTTCTCCTCGTTCCCTCCACCTCCGACACATATATCCTCTTGGTCAATCTTTCCTCACTCATTCTCTCCATGTGCCCAAACCATTTTAAAACACCCTCTTCTGCTCTCTCAACCAATCTCTATTTATTTCCACACATCTCTCTTACCCTTACGTTACTTACTCGATCAAACCACCTCACACCACACATTGTCCTCAAACATCTCATTTCCAGCACATCCACACTCCTACGCACAACTCTATCCATAGCCCACGCCTCGTAACCATACAAAATTGTTGGAACCACTATTCCTTCAAACATACCCATTTTTGATTTCCGAGATAATGTTCTCGACTTCCACACATTCTTCAAGGCTCCCAGGATTTTCGCCCCCTCCTCCAACCTATGATCCACTTCCGCTTCCATGGTTCCATCCGCTGCCAGATCCACTCCCAGATATCTAAAACACTTTACTTCCTCCAGTTTTTCTCCATTCAAACTTACCTCCCAATTGACTTGACCCTCAACCCTACTGTACCTAATAACCTTGCTCTTATTCACATTTTCTCTTAACTTTCTTCTTTCACACACTTTACCAAACTCAGTCACCAGCTTCTGCAGTTTCTCACATGAATCAGCCACCAGCGCTGTATCATCAGCGAACAACAACTGGCTCACTTCCCAAGCTCTCTCATCCACAACAGACTTCATACTTGCCCCTCTTTCCAAAACGTTTGCATTCACCTCGATAACAACCCCATCCATAAACAAATTAAACAACGATGTAGACATCACACACCCTGCCCCAAACCTACATTCACTGAGAACCAGTCACTTTCCTCTCTTCCTACACGTAGACATGCCTTACATCCTCGATAAAAACTTTTCACTGCTTCTAACAACTTGCCTCCCACACCATATCATCTTAATACCATCCACAGAGCATCTCTATCTACTCTATCATATGCCTTCTCCAGATCCATAAATGCTACATAAAATTCTATTTGCTTTTCTAAGTATTTCTCTCATACATTCTTCAAAGCAAACACCTGATCCATACATCCTCTACCACTTCTGAAACCGCACTGCTCTTCCCCAATGTGATGCTCTGTACATGCCTTCACCCTCTCAATCAATACCCTCCCATATAATTTACTAGGAATACTCAACAAACTTATACCTCTGAAATTTGAGAACTCACTCTAATCCCCTTTGCCTTTGTACAATGGCATTATGCACGCATTTCGCCAATCCTCAGGCACCTCACCATGAGTCATACATACATTAAATAACCTTACCAACCAGTCAATAATACAGTCACCCCCTTTCTTAATAAATTCCACTGCAATACCATCGAAACCTGCTGCCTTGCCGGCTTTCATCTTCATCAAAGCTTTTACTACCTCCTCTCTGTTTACAAAATCATTTTCCCTAACCCTCTCACCTTGCACACCACCTCGACAAAACACCCTATATCTGCCACTCTATCATCAAACACATTCAACAAACCTTCAAAATAATCACTCCATCTCTTTCTCACATCACCACTACTTGTTATCACCTCCCCATTTGCGCCCTTCACTGAAGTTCCCATTTGCTACCTTGTCTTACGCACTTTATTTACCTCCTTCCAGAACATCTTTTTATTCTCCCTAAAATTTAATGATACTCTCTCAAAGCAGGGAACCCATTTACCTACAGTAATCCGTGCCAGTAGCCCTTGAGAAGCGATGTGACTGTGGTGTACACAAGCATGTGCGCACTCCATATATGCAACAGTTCCTTTATGAATATTAAACTAGCATTCCTAAGTGAGAAAATTACTCGGAAAGTTGCATAAATACGTTTGTCTTGTCTTGGTCCACTGCTTAGTGAGAGGCGAGGGTAGGCAGGGTGTAGGGAGTGTGGATGACATCCCTGATAGATTCTGATTGAGAAAAGGATGAAAAGATATCGTTTTCTACTTTCTACTTAATAATCATATTCTACTCATTTTACATACGAGTAGAATAGAATTTGTATCTGCAGATATATCAGAGACAGGAGGTCAAGAGAAAGGTGCAAGAGGTGAAAAAAAGGGCAAATGATAGTTGGGGTGAGAGAGTATCATTAAATTTTAGGGAGAATAAAAAGATGTTCTGGAAGGAGGTAAATAAAGTGCGTAAGACAAGGTAGCAAATGGGAACTTCAGTGAAGGGCGCAAATGGGGAGGTGATAACAAGTAGTGGTGATGTGAGAAAGAGATGGAGTGATTATTTTGAAGGTTTGTTGAATGTGTTTGATGATAGAGTGGCAGATATAGGGTGTTTGGGTCGAGGTGGTGTGCGAAGTGAGAGGGTTAGGGAAAATGATTTGGTAAACAGAGAAGAGGTAGTGAAAGCTTTGCGGAAGATGAAAGCCGGCAAGGCAGCAGGTTTGGATGGTATTGCAGTGGAATTTATTAAAAAAGGGGGTGACTGTATTGTTGACTGGTTGGTAAGGTTATTTAATGTATGTATGACTCATGGTGAGGGGCCTGAGGATTGGCGGAATGCGTGCATAGTGCCATTGTACAAAGGCAAAGGGGATAAGAGTGAGTGCTCAAATTACAGAGGTATAAGTTTGTTGAGTATTCCTGGTAAATTATATGGGAGGGTATTGATTGAGAGGGTGAAGGCATGTACAGAGCATCAGATTGGGGAAGAGCAGTGTGGTTTCAGAAGTGGTAGAGGATGTGTGGATCAGGTGTTTGCTTTGAAGAATGTATGTGAGAAATACTTAGAAAAGCAAATGGATTTGTATGTAGCATTTATGGATCTGGAGAAAGCATATGATAGAGTTGATAGAGATGCTCTGTGGAAGATATTAAGAATATATGGTGTAGGAGGAAAGTTGTTAGAAGCAGTGAAAAGTTTTTATCGAGGATGTAAGGCATGTGTACGTGTAGGAAGAGAGGAAAGTGATTGGTTCTCAGTGAATGTAGGTTTGCGGCAGGGGTGTGTGATGTCTCCATGGTTGTTTAATTTGTTTATGGATGGGGTTGTTAGGGAGGTAAATGCAAGAGTTTTGGAAAGAGGGGTAAGTATGAAGTCTGTTGGGGATGAGAGAGCTTGGGAAGTGAGTCAGTTGTTGTTCGCTGATGATATAGCGCTGGTGGCTGATTCATGTGAGAAACTGCAGAAGCTGGTGACTGAGTTTGGTAAAGTGTGTGGTAGAAGAAAGTTAAGAGTAAATGTGAATAAGAGCAAGGTTATTAGGTACAGTAGGGTTGAGGGTCAAGTCAATTGGGAGGTGAGTTTGAATGGAGAAAAACTGGAGGAAGTGAAGTGTTTTAGATATCTGGGAGTGGATCTGTCAGCGGATGGAACCATGGAAGCGGAAGGGGATCATAGGGTGGGGGAGGGGGCGAAAATTCTGGGAGCCTTGAAGAATGTGTGGAAGTCGAGAACATTATCTCGGAAAGAAAAAATGGGTATGTTTGAAGGAATAGTGGTTCCAACAATGTTGTATGGTTGCGAGGCGTGGGCTATGGATAGAGTTGTGCGCAGGAGGATGGATGTGCTGGAAATGAGATGTTTGAGGACAATGTGTGGTGTGAGGTGGTTTGATCGAGTGAGTAACGTAAGGGTAAGAGAGATGTGTGGAAATAAAAAGAGCGTGGTTGAGAGAGCAGAAGAGGGTGTTTTGAAGTGGTTTGGTCACATGCAGAGAATGAGTGAGGAAAGATTGACCAAGAGGATATATGTGTCGGAGGTGAAGGGAACGAGGAGAAGAGGGAGACCAAATTGGAGGTGGAAAGATGGAGTGAAAAAGATTTTGTGTGATCGGGGCCTGAACATGCAGGAGGGTGAAAGGAGGGCAAGGAATAAAGTGAATTGGAGCGATGTGGTATACCGGGGTTGACGTGCTGTCAGTGGATTGAATCAAGGCATGTGAAGCGTCTGTGGTAAACCATGGAAAGCTGTGTAGGTATGTATATTTGCGTGTGTGGAGGTATGTATATACATGTGTATGAGGGGGGGTTGGGCCATATCTTTCGTCTGTTTCCTTGCGCTACCTCGCAAACGCGGGAGACAGCGACAAAGTATAATAAAAGATAAAAAAATAGATATATCAAGATGCACACTGCTGAAAATGAATGATGAGGGATAGCTGATGGCAAGTGCAGGGAGGATATTGCAAACCCCAACTCTCATTTGCCCTCTTTTTCACCTCTTGCACCTTTCTCTTGACCTCCTGTCTCTTTCTTTTATACATCTCCCACTCAATTGCATTTTTTCCCTGCAAAAATCGTCCAAATGCCTCTCTCTTCTCTTTCACTAATAATCTTATTTATTCATCCCACCAGTCACTACCCTTTGTAATCAACCCACCTCCCACTCTTCTCATGCCACAAGCATCTTTTGCGCAATCCATCACTGATTCCCTAAATACATCCCATTCCTCCCCCACTCCCCTTACTTCCATTGTTCTCACCTTTTTTCCATTCTGTACTCAGTCTCTCCTGGTACTTCCTCACACAAGTCTCCTTCCCAAGCTCACTGACTCTCACCACCCTCTTCACCAAAACATTCACTCTTCTTTTCTGAAAACGCATACAAATCTTCACCTTAGCCTCCAGAAGATAATGATCAGACATCCCTCCAGTTGCACCTCTCAGCACATTAACATCCAAAAGTCTCTCTTTCGCGCGCCTGTCAATTAACACGTAATCCAATAACGCTCTCTGGCCATCTCTCCTACTTACATACGTATACTTATGTATATCTCGCTTTTTAAAACAGGTATTCCCAATCACCAGTCCTTTTTCAGCACATAAATCTACAAGCTCATCACCATTTCCATTCACAACACTGAACACCCCATGTATACCAATTATTCCCTCAACTACCACATTACTCACCTTTGCATTCAAATCACCCATCACTATAACCCGGTCTCGTTCATCAAAACCACTATCACACTCATTCAGCTGCTCCCAAAACACTTGCCTCTCATGATCTTTCTTCTCATGCCCAGGTGCATATGCACTAATAATCACCCATCTCTCTCTGTCAACTTTCTGTTTTACCCATATTAATCGAGAATTTACTTTCTTACATTCTATCACATACTCCCACAACTCCTGTTTCAGGAATACTGCTACTCCTTCCCTTGCTCTTGTCCTCTCACTAACCCCTGACTTTACTCCCAAGACATTCCCAAACCACTCTTCCCCTTTACCCTTGAGCTTCGTTTCACTCAGACCCAAAACAACCAGGTTCCTTTCCTCAAACATACTATCTATCTCTCCTTTTTTCACATCTTGGTTACATCCACACATATTTAGACACCCAAGTCTGAGCCTTCGAGGAGGATGAGCACTCCCCGCGTGACTCCTTCTGTTTCCCATTTTAGAAAGTTAAAAAATACAAGGAGGGGAGGATTTCTGGCTCCTCGCTCCCTTCCCCTCTAGTCGCCTTCTACGACACGCGAGGACTAAGTGGGAAGTATTCTTTCACCCCTATATCCAGGGATAATATGCATATATATTTCTTTCTTTCTTTCATACTATTCGCCATTTCCCGCATTAGCGAGGTAGCGTTAAGAACAGAGGACTGGGCCTTAGAGGGAATATCCTCACCTGGCCCCCTTCTCTGTTCTTTCTTTTGGAAAATTAAAAAAAAAACGAGAGGGGAGGATTTCCAGCCACCCGCTCCCTCCCCTTTTAGTCGCCTTCTACGACAGGCAGGGAATACGTGGGAAGTATTCTTTCTCCCCTATCCCCAGGGATAATATATATATATATATATATATATATATATATATATATATATATATATATATATATATATATATATATATATATATACACACATATATATATATATATATATATATATATATATATATATATATATATATATATATATATATATATATATATATATATATATATATATATATATATATATATATTTGTGTGTATGATTTTCTAATTTGTTTTAACTAATTACGATGTTTACTTCCACAGGATGCGTGAGGAGGAGAGAAAGCCTAGGATGTACGATTCCGACCCCGCGGACCTACCCGTGGCCACCCTTCCCTCCAAGAATCTCATCAGAGTGATGCTCTTTACGAAGGCCATAACGCGTAGCTCTCCAGATGATACTGTAGCGCACAATCTAGTGGTAGCACAGCAGCATCTTCCACATCATCATTGTCTGTTCTGCAGTCTTGAAAGACACAACTTCGACTAAAAACACACGAAAGCGTTCACAAATGGAGGGGTGATGAACGTGCCAAACTTCATCAATAGTTCTTCCATAATGTTGTCGAATTCATTCCCTCCTCTGGAACTCTAGTATATGTATATATGTATATATATACATATACACATACATACGCACATATACACGCATACATACATATACATATAAATACATATGAAAAATGTAAGAATTAATTTAAAAAGCTGAAACTTCTAGCTTGAAATGAAATGAAAAAAATGAATGTCACATGATGGTTCAACCTCTGGCTATGGAAAAGGGAAATGTATAATTTATTTACCCAAACGTCAATAGTAGTTTTCATCAATTTAACCACTGTGTCATACTGCCTGGTCCGCTTCTCTTATCATGAAACAGGTATATTGGCTTATGATATATATATATATATATATATATATATATATATATATATATATATATATATATATATATATATATATATATATATATATATATATATATATATATATATATGTATATATATATATATATATATATATATATATATATATATATATATATATATATATATATATATATATATATATATATATATATATATATATATATATATATGTATTTATTTGTTTTACTTTGTCGCTGTCTCCCACGTTTGCGAGGTAGCGCAAGGAAACAGACGAAAGAAATGGATCAACCCACCCCCATACACATGTATTTACATACACCTCCCCACACGCAAATATACATACCCATACATCTCAATGTACACATATATAGACACACACAGACATATACATATATACACATGCACAAAATTCACACTGTCTGCCTTTATTCATTCCCATCGCCACCTCACCACACATGGAATAACATCCCCCTTCCCCCTCATGTGTGCGAGGTATAGCTATGAAGAGATCACAAAGGCCCTCTTCGTTCACACTCAGTCTCTAGCTGCCATAAAATACTGCCCTAAACGACAGCTCCCTTTCCACATAAAGGCCCCACAGAACTTTCCATAGCTTACCCCAGACGGTTCACATGCCCTGATTCAATCCATTGACAGCATGTCGACCCCGGTATACCACATTGATCACATTCACTCTATTCCTTGCACTCCTTTCACCCTCCTGCATGTTCAGGCCCCGATCACTCAAAATCTTTTTCACTCCATTTTTCCAACTCCAATTTGGTCTCCCACTTCTCCTCGTTCCCTCCACTTCCGACACATATATCCTCTTGGTCAATCTTTCCTCACTCATTCTCTCCATGTGCCCAAACCATTTCAAAACACCCTCTTCTGCTCTTTTAACCACGCTTTTCATATTTCCACACATATCTCTTACCCTTACATTACTTGCTCGAACAAACCACCTCACACCACATATTGTCCTCAAACATCTCATTTCCAGCATATCCATCCTCCTGCGCACTACTCTATCCATAGCCCACGCCTTGCAACGATACAACGTTGTTGGAACCACTAATCCTCCAAACATACCCATTTTTGCTTTCGGAGATAATGTTCTCGACTTCCACACATTCTTCAAGGCTCCCAGGATTTTCGCCCCCTCCCCCACCCTATGATTCACTTCCGCTTCCATAGTTCCATCCGCTGCCAGATCCACTCCCGGATATCTAAAACACTTTATTTCCCCCAGTTTTTCTCCATTCAAACTTACCTTCCAATTGACTTGACCCTCAACACAACTCTACCTAATAACCTTGCTCTTATTCACATTTACTCTTAACTTTCTTCTTTCACATACTTTACCAAATTCAGTCATCAGCTTCCGCAGTTTCTCACATGAATCAGCCACCAGCGCTGTATCATCAGCGAACAACAACTGACTCAATTCCCAAGGTCTCTCATCCCCAACAGACTGCTTACTTACACCTCTTTCCAAAACTCTTGCATTCACCTCCCTAACAAACCCATCCATAAACAAATTAAACAACTATGGAGACATCACACACCCCTGCCGCAAACCTACATTCACTGAGAACCAATCAATTTTCTCTCTTCCTACAGTTACATATGCCTTACATGCTCGATAAAAACTCTTCACTGCTTCTAACAACTTCCTTCCCACACCATATATTGTTACTACCTTCCACAGAGCATCTCTATTAACTCTATCATATGCCTTCTCCAGATCCATAAATGCTACATAAAAATCCATTTGCTTTTTCTAAGTATTTCTCATATACATTATTCAAAGCGAACACATGATCCACACATCCTCTACCTCTTCTGAAACCACACTGCTCTTCCCCAATCTGATGCACTGTACATGGCTTCACCCTCTCAATCAATACCCTCCCATATAATTTGCCAGGAATACTCAACAAACTTATACCTCTTTAATTTGAGCACTCAGTCTTATCCACTTTGCTTTTATGCAATGGCACTATGCACGCGTTCCGCCAATCCTCAGGCACCTTACCATGAATTATACATTCATTAAATAACCTTACCAACCAGTCAACAATACAGTCACCCCCTTTTTTAATAAAATCCATTACAATACCATCCAAATCTGCTGCCTCTCCGTCTTTCAACTTCCGCAAAGCTTTTACTACCTCTTCTCTATTTACCAAATCATTTTCCCTAGCCCTCTCACTTTGCACACCACCTCGACCAAAACACCCTATATCTGCCACTCTATCATCAAACACATTCAACAAAACTTCAAAATACTCACTCCATCTCCTTCTCACATCCCCACTACTTGTTATCACCTCCCCATTAGCCCCCTTCACTTTTGCTCACTTGACTTACGCAATTATTTACCTCCTTCCAGAACATTTTTTTATTCTCCCTAAAATTAAATGATACTATCTCTCCCCAACTCTAGTTTGCCCTCTTTTTCACCTCTTGCACCTTTCTCTTGACCTCCTGTCTCTTTCTTTTATACATCTGACATTCATTTGCATTTTTTCCAGGCAAAAATCGTCCAAATTCATCCCACCACCCTTTCTAATCATCCCACCTCCCACGCTTCTCATGCCACAAGCATCTTTTGTGCATGCCATATATATATATATATATATATATATATATATATATATATATATATATATATATATATATATATATATATATATATATATATCTTTTTTTTTTTTTTTTTGCTTTGTCGCTGTCTCCGCGTTTGCGAGGTAGCGCAAGGAAACAGACGAAAGAAATGGCCCAACCCACCCCCATACACATGTATATACATACGTCCACACACGCAAATATACATACCTACACAGCTTTCCATGGTTTACACCAGACGCTTCATATGCCCTGATTCAATCCACTGACAGCACGTCAACCCCGGTATGCCACATCGCTCCAATTCACTCTATTCCTTGCCCTCCTTTCACCCTCCTGCATGTTCAGGCCCCGATAACACAAAATCTTTTTCACTCCATCTTTCCACCTCCAATTTGGTCTCCCTCTTCTCCTCGTTCCCTCCACCTCCGACACATATATCCTCTTGGTCAATCTTTCCTCACTCATTCTCTCCATGATCCCCAATCCATTTCAAAACACCCTCTTCTGCTCTCTCAACCACGCTCTTTTTATTTCCACACATCTCTCTTACCCTTACGTTACTTACTCGATCAAACCACCTCACACCACACATTGTCCTCAAACATCTCATTTCCAGCACATCCATCCTCCTGCGCACCACTCTATCCATAGCCCACGCCTCGCAACCATACAACATTGTTGGAATCACTATTCCTTCAAACATACCCATTTTTGCTTTCCGAGATAATGTTCTCGACTTCCACACATTCTTCAAGGCTCCCAGAATTTTCGCCCCCTCCCCCACCCTATGATCCACTTCCGCTTCCATGGTTCCATCCGCTGCCAGATCCACTCCCAGATATCTAAAACACTTCACTTCCTCCAGTTTTTCTCCATTCAAACTCACCTCCCAATTGACTTGACCCTCAACCCTACTGTACCTAATAACTTTGCTCTTATTCATATTTACTCTTAACTTTCTTCTTTCACACACTTTACCAAACTCAGTCACCAGCTTCTGCAGTTTCTCACATGAATCAGCCACCAGCGCTGTATCATCAGCGAACAACAACTGACTCACTTCCCAAGCTCTCTCATCCCCAACAGACTTCATACTTGCCCCTCTTTCCAGATCTCTTGCATTCACCTCCCTAACAACCCCATCCATAAACAAATTAAACAACCATGGAGACATCACACACCCCTGCCGCAAACCTACATTCACTAAGAACCAATGAATTTCCTCTTTTCCTACACGAACACATGCCTTACATCCTCGATAAAAACTTTTCACTGCTTCTAACAACTTGCCTCTCATACCATATATTCTTAATACCTTCCACAGAGCATCTCTATCAACTCTATCATATGCCTTCTCCAGATCCATAAATGCTACATACAAATCCACTTGCTTTTCTAAGTATTTCTCACATACATTCTTCAAAGCAAACACCTGATCCACACATCCTCTACCACTTCTGAAACCACACTGCTCTTCCCCAATGTGATGCTCTGTACATGCCTTCACCCTCTCAATCAATACCCTCCCATATAATTTACCAGGAATACTCAACAAACTTATACCTCTGTAATTTGAGCACTCACTCTTATCCCCTTTGCCTTTGTACAATGGCACTATGCACGCATTCCGCCAATCCTGAGGCACCTCACCATGAGTCATACATACATTAAATAACCTTACCAACAAGTCAACAATACAGTCACCCCCTTTTTTAATAAATTCCACTGCAATACCTTCCAAACCTGCTGCCTTGCCGGCTTTCATCTTCCGCAAAGCTTTTATACCTCTTCTCTGTTTACCAAATCATTTTCCCTAACCCTCTCACTTTGCACACCACCTCGACCAAAACACCCTATATCTTCCACTCTATCATCAAACACATTAAACAAACCTTCAAAATACTCACTCCATCTCCTTCTCACATCACCACTACTTGTTATCACCTCCCCATTTGCACCCTTCACTGAAGTTCCCATTTGCTACCTTGTCTTACGCACGTTATTTACCTCCTTCCAGAGCATCTTTTTATTCTCCCTAAAATTTAATGATACTTTCTCACCCCAACTCTCATTTACCCTTTTTTTCACCTCTTGCACCTTTCTCTTGACCTCCTGTCTCTTTCTTTTATACATCTCCCACTCAATTGCATTTCTTCCCTGCAAAAATCGTCCAAATTCCTCTCTCTTCTCTTTCACTAATACTCTTACTTCTTCATCCCACCACTCACTACCCTTTCTAATCAACCCATCTCCCACTCTTCTCATGCCACAAGCATCTTTTGCGCAATCCATCACTGATTCCCTAAATACATCCCATTCCTATATATATATATATATATATATATATATATATATATATATATATATATATATATATATATATATATATATATATATATATATATATATATATATATATATATATATATATATTTATATATATATATATATATATATATATATATATATATATATATATATATATATATATATATATATATATATATATATATATATGTATACATTAATTTTATATTTATTTATTTTGCTTTGTCGCTGGCTCCCGCGTTAGCGAGGTAGCGCAAGGAAACAGACGAAAGAATGGCCCAATCCACCCACATACACATGTATATACATACACATCCACATACGGAAATATGCATACCTATACATCTCAATGTATACATATATATGTACACACATAGACATATACATATATACACATGTACATAATTCATACTGTCTACCTTTATTTATTCCAATCGCCACCCCGCCACACATGGAATAACAACCCCCTCCCCGCTCATGTGTGCGAGGTAGCACTAGGAAAAGACAACAAAGGTCCCATTCGTCCACACTCAGACTATGTTGTCATGTAATAATGCCCCGAAACCACTGCTCCCTTTCCACATCCAGGCCTCACAGAACTTTCCATGGTTTACCCCAGACGCTTCACATGCCTTCGTTCAATACATTGACAGCACGTCGACCCCAGTATACCACATCGTTCCAATTTATTCCTTGCAAGCCTTTCACCTTCCTCCATGTTCAGGCCCCGATCTCTCTCAATCTTTTTCATTCAATCTTTCCACCTCCAATGTGGTCTCCCACTTCTCCTCTTTCCCTCCACCTCTGATACATGTATCCTCTTGGTCAATCTCTCCTCACTCATTCTCTCCATGAGACCAAACCATTTCAAAACACCCTCCTTTACTCTCCCAACCACACTTTTTTTATTTCCACACTTCTCTCACACCCTTACATTACTTACTCGATCAAACCACTTCTTGCCACATATTGTACTCAAACATCTCATTAACAGCACATCCACCCTCCTGCGCACAACTCTATCCATAGCCCACGCCTCGCAACCATACAACATTGTGTGAACAACGATTCCTTCAAAAATAGCCATTTTTGCTTTCCGAGATAATGTTCTCGACTTCCAAACATTCTATGATTCATTCCACTTCAATGGTTCCATCCGATGCCACATCCACTCCCAGATATCTAAAACACTTTACCTCCTCCAGTTTTTTCCATTTAAACATACCTCCCAATTCATTTGAGCCTCAACCCTACTGTACCTAATAACCTTGCTCTTATTCATATTTACTCTTAACTTTCTTCTTTCACACACTTTACCAAACTCAGTCACCAGCTTCTGCAGTTTCTCACATGAATCAGCCACCAGCGCTGTATCATCAGCGAACAACAACTGACTCACTTCCCAAGCTCTCTCATCCCCAGCAGACTTCATAATTGCCCCTCTTTCCAAAACTCTTGCATTCACCTCCCTAACAACCCCATCCATAAACAAATTAAACAACCATGGAGACATCACACACCCCTGCAGCAAACCTACATTCACTGAAAACCAATCACTTTCCTCTCTTCCTACACGTACACATGCCTTACATAATCGATAAAAACTTTTCACTGCTTCTAACAGCTTGCCTCCCACACCATATATTCTTAATACCTTCCACAGAGCATCTCTATCAACTCTATCATATGCCTTCTCCAGATCCATAAATGCTACATACAAATCCATTTGTTTTTCTAAGTATTTCTCACATACATTCTTCAAAGCAAACACCTGATCCACACATCCTCGACCACTTCTGAAACCACACTGCTCTTCCCCAATCTGTTGCTCTGTACATGCCTTCACCCTCTCAATCAATATCCTCCCATATAATTTACCAGGAATACTCAAAAAACTTATACCTCTGTAATTTGAGCACTCACTCTTATCCCCTTTGCCTTTGTACAATGGCACTATGCACGCATTCCGCCAATCCTCAGGCACCTCACCATGAGTCATACATACATTAAATAACCTTACCAACCAGTCAGCAATACAGTCACCCCTTTTTTAATAAATTCCACTGCAATACCATCCAAACCTGCTGCCTTGCCGGCTTTCATCTTCCGCAAAGCTTTTACTACCTATTCTCTGTTTACCAAATCATTTTCCCTAACCCTCTCACTTTGCACACCACCTCGACCAAAACACCCTATATCTGCCACTCTATCATCAAACACATTCAACAAACCTTCAAAATATATATATATATATATATATATATATATATATATATATATATATATATATATATATACATGTATATATATATATATATATATATATATATATATATATATATATATATATATATATATATATATATATATATATATATATATATATATATATATATATATATATACATGTATATATATATATATATATATATATATATATATATATATATATATATATATTTATATATATATATATATATATATATATATATATATATATATATATATATATATATATATATATTTTTTTTTTGCTTTGTCGCTGTCTCCCGCGTTTGCGAGGTAGCGCAAGTAAACAGACGAAAGAAATGGCCCAACCCACCCCCATACACATGCCTTGATTCAATCCACTGAGAGCACGTCAACCCCGGTACACCACATCGCTCCAATTCACTCTATTCTTTACCCTCCTTTCACCCTCCTGCATGTTCAGGCTCCGATCACACAAAATCTTTTTCACTCCATCTTTCCACCTCCAATTTGGTCTCCCTCTTCTCCTCGTTCCCTCCACCTCCGACACATATATCCTCTTGGTCAATCTTTCCTCAATCATTCTCTCCATGTGACCAAACCATTTCAAAACACCCTCTTTTGCTCTCTCAACCACGCTCTTTTTATTTCCACACATCTCTCTTACCCTTACGTTACTCACTCGATCAACCCACCTCACACCACACATTGTCCTCAAACATCTCATTTCCAGCACATCCATCCTCCTGCGCACAACTCTATCCATAGTCCACGCCTCGCAACCATACAACATTGTTGGAACAACTATTCCTTCAAACATACCCATTTTTGCTTTCCGAGATAATGTTCTCGACTTCCACACATTCTTCAAGGCTCCCAGAATTTTCGCCCCATCCCCCACCCTATGATCCACTTCCGCTTCCATGGTTCCATCCGCTGCCAGATCCACTCCCAGATATCTAAAACACTTTACTTCCTCCAGTTTTTCTCCATTCAAACTTACCTCCCAACTGACTTGACCCTCAACCCTACTGTACCTAATAACCTTGCTCTTATTCACATTTACTCTTAACTTTCTTCTTTCACATACTTTACCAAACTCAGTCACCAGCTTCTGCAGTTTCTCACATGAATCAGCCACCAGCGCTGTATCATCAGCGAACAACAACTGACTCACTTCCCAAGCTCTCTTATCCCCAACAGACTTCATACTTGCCCCTCTTTCCAAAACTCTTACATTCACCTCCCTAACAACCACATCCATAAACAAATTAAACAACCATGGAGACATCACACACCCCTACCGCAAACCTACATTCACTGAGAACCAATCACTTTCCTCTCTTCCTAAACGTACACATGCCTTACATCCTCGATAAAAACTTTTCACTGCTTCTAACAACTTGCCTCCCACACCATATATTCTTAATACCTTCCACAGAGCATCTCTATCAACTCTATCATATGCCTTCTCCAGATCCATAAATGCTACATACAAATCCATTTGCTTTTCTAAGTATTTCTCACATACATTCTTCAAAGCAAACACCTGATCCACACATCCTCTACCACTTCTGAAACCACACTGCTCTTCCCCAATCTGATGCTCTGTACATGCCTTCACCCTCTCAATCAATACCCTCCCAGATAATTTACCAGGAATATATATATATATATATATATATATATATATATATATATATATATATATATATATATATATATATATATATATATTATATATATATATATATATATATATATATATATATATATATATATATATATATATATATATATATATATATATATTATCCCTGGGGATAGGGGCTTAAGAATACTTCCCACGTATTCCCTGCGTGTCGTAGAAAGCGACTAAAAGGGGAGGGAGCGGGGGGCTGGAAATACTCCCCTCTCATTTTTTTTTTTTTCCAAAAGAAGGAACAGAGGGGGCCAGGTGAGGATATTCCAAAAAAGGGACAGTCCTCTGCTCTTAACGCTACCTCGCTAACGCGGGAAATGGCGAATAGTTTAAGAGAAAGAAAGATATATATATATATATATATATATATATATATATATATATATATATATATACATATATATATATATATATATATATTACGACCACGTAATATACGCCAAGCTACTGCCTCACGAGATTACCGTGTGTGGGGCCGTTAGCAACGGAAGAGATAGGGCGGTTGTGGTGTCTGTTTCCTTCCCTACATGGCTCAACTCTGCAACTGTTTACCTTTTCATTTCTCTCCTGACACCTGCCACCTAGCTACTACTTTATACATATATATATATATATATATATATATATATATATATATATATATATATATATATATATATATATATATATATATATATATATATATATATATATATATATATATATATATACATATATATATATGTATATATATATATATATATATATATATATATATATATATATATATATATATATATATATATATATATATATATATATATATATATATATATATATATATATATATATATATATATATATATATATATATATATATATATATATATATATATATATATATATATATATATATATATATACGCGGTACAGCATCATAAGTAATAAGAGGTTCACGAGGAAGATGGCAAGGAGAATGTAGGGCATGATTTGTGGACCCGATCGACATTGCAGAACTTCCAGTTCCTCTACAGCTGCCTGCACGGTGTGATCTTTACGAGGTAGCGGCGTATTGATACCCACCATAGGAGTGCTTCACACCATGGACACGCCCTGTCACAAAATGGTCAACCTTACAGCGGCTTCACATCCTCTTGCTTCATTTACATAAGATATCCAGGCTTGAAGAAGCTCATCAATAATCCTAATGCACAATAAGCAGCTTCCTCCGATCTGTGGGATCGGATCTCTAGGACGTGAGTCAGAGGATCATCTCGTCCTCATCACATCATTCAGAGCGATACCAGTTTGCATCAGCCTTCACTCCTGCCTGCAGTAGCATGCTTTCCGACATGTCTCATGAGCTCCTCTTCGCCAACGGAACTACCTTGGCCCACCAGTGATGCTACTACGTTTGTGAATCAAGAACCATTGCAACACAAACCTCGCCAGGTGGTAGAGTGTCCCGCAGTGTATCGAGACAGACTTCCCCAGAACTTTTTTTTAAAGGGGAAGTAAATGTTTATAGTTGTGTTACTGGAGTGTTAGTTTTCATACATGGTGCTTTGACAAGAAAATAGTGAAATTGGAAAAAATGTAGCTTAGACATTGAAGCTTATTGATACAGTGGTTAAATTGATGAGAACTACTATTGACGTTTTGTGTATATAAATTACACATTTCCTTTTTCCATAGCCAGAGGTTGAACCATCATGTGACATTCATTTTTTCATTTCATTTCAAGCTAGAAGTTTCAGTTTTCTAAATTGTTTCTTACATTTTTCATATGTATATATATGTATGTGTGTGTGTGTGTATATGTGCGTATGTATGTGTGTGTGTGTGTATGTGTGTATATATATATATATATATATATATATATATATATATATATATATATATATATATATATATATATATATATATATATATGTATATATATATATATATATATATATATATATATATATATATATATATATATATATATATATATATATATATATATATATATATATATATATATTATCCCTGGGGATAGGGGTGAAAGAATACTTCCCACGCATTCCTCGGGTATCGTAGAAAGCGACTAGAGGGGACGGGAGCGGGGGGCCAGAAATCCTCCCCTCCTTGTATTTTTTTAACTTTCTAAAATGGGAAACAGAAGAAGGAGTCACGCGGGGAGTGCTCATCCTCCTCGAAGGCTCAGATTGGGGTGCCTAAATGTGTGTGGATGTAACCAAGATGTGAAAAAAGGAGAGATAGGTAGTATGTTTGAGGAAAGGAACCTGGGTGTTTTGGCTCTGAGTGAAACGAAGCTCAAGGATAAAGGTGAAGAGTGGTTTGGGAATGTCTTGGAAGTAAAGTCAGGGGTTAGTGAGAGGACAAGAGAAAGGGAAGGAGTAGCAGTACTCCTGAAACAGGAGTTGTGGGAGTATGTGATAGAATGTAAGAAAGTAAATTCTCGATCAATATGGGTAAAACTGAAAGTTGATGGAGAGAGATGGGTGATTATTGGTGCATATGCACCTGGGCATGAGAAGAAAGATCATGAGAGACAAGTGTTTTGGGAGCAGCTGAATGAATGTATTAGTGATTTTGATGCACGAGACCGGGTTATAGTGATGGGTGATTTGAATGCAAAGGTGAGTAATGTGGCAGTTGAGGGAATAATTTGTATACATGGGGTGTTCAGTGTTGTAAATGGAAATGGTGAAGAGCTTGTAGATTTATGTACTGAAAAAGGACTGATGATTGGGAATACCTGGTTTAAAAAGCGAGATATACATAAGTATACTTATATAAGTAGGAGAGATGGCCAGAGAGCGTTATTGGATTACGTGTTAATTGACAGGCGCGCGAAAGAGAGACTTTTGGATGTTAATGTGCTGAGAGGTTCAACTGGAGGGATGTCTGATCATTATCTTGTGGAGGCTAAGGTGAAGATTTGTATGGATTTTCATAAAAGAAGAGTGAATATTGGGGTGAAGAGGGTGGTGAGAGTAAGTGAGGTTGGGAAGGAGACTTGTGTGAGGAAGTACCAGGAGAGACTGAGTACAGAATGGAAAAAGGTGAGAACAACGGAAGTAAGGGGAGTGGGAGAGGAATGGGATATATTTAGGATATCAGTGATGGATTGCGCAAAAGATGCTTGTGGCATGAGAAGAGTGGGAGGTGGGTTGATTATAAAGGGTAGTGAGTGGTGGGATGAAGAAGTAAGAGTATTAGTAAAAGAGAAGAGAGAGGCATTTGGACGATTTTTGCAGGGAAAAAATGCAATTGAGTGGGAGATGTATAAAAGAAAGAGACAGGAGGTCAAGTGAAAGGTGCAAGAGGTGAAAAAAAGGGCAAATGAGAGTTGGGGTGAGAGAGTATCATTAAATTTTAGGGAGAATAAAAAGATGTTCTGGAAAGAGGTAAATAAAGTGCGTAAGACAAGGGAGCAAATGGGAACTTCAGTGAAGGGTGCAAATAAGGAGGTGATAACAAGTAGTGGTGATGTGAGAAGGAGATGGAGTGAGTATTTTGAAGGTTTGTTGAATGTGTTTGATGATAGAGTGGCAGATATAGGGTGTTTTGGTCGAGGTGGTGTGCAAAGTGAGAGGGTTAGGGAAAATGATTTGGTAAACAGAGAAGAGGTAGTGAAAGCTTTGCGGAAGATGAAATCCGGCAAGGCAGCAGGTTTGGATGGTATTGCAGTGGAATTTATTAAAAAAGTAGGTGACTGTATTGTTGACTGGTTGGTAAGGTTATTTAATGTATGTATGACTCATGGTGAGGGCCTGAGGATTGGCGGAATGCGTGCATAGTGCGATTGTACAAAGGCAAAGGGGATAAGAGTGAGTGCTCAAATTACAGAGGTATAAGTTTGTTGAGTATTCCTGGTAAATTATATGGGAGGGTATTGATTGAGAGGGTGAAGGCATGTACAGAGCATAACATTGGGGAAGAGAAGTGTGGTTTCAGAAGTGGTAGAGGATGTGTGGATGAGGTGTTTGCTTTGAAGAATGTATGTGAGAAATACTTAGAAAAGCAAATGGATTTGTATGTAGCTTTTAAGGATCTGGAGAAGGCATATGATAGAGTTGATAGAGATGCTGTGTGGAAGGTATTAAGAATATATGGTGTGGGAGGCAAGTTGTTAGAAGCAGTGAAAAGTTTTTATCGAGGATGTAAGGCATGTGTACGTGTAGGAAGAGAGGAAAGTGATTGGTTCTCAGTGAATGTAGGTTTGCGGCAGGGGTGTGTGATGTTTCCATGGTTGTTTAATTTGTTTATGGATGGGGTTGTTAGGGAGGTGAATGCAAGAGTTTTGGAAAGAGGGGCAAGTATGAAGTCTGTTGGGGATGAGAGAGCTTGGGAAGTGAGTCAGTTGTTGTTCGCTGATGATACAGCGCTGGTGGCTGATTCATGTGAGAAACTGCAGAAGCTGTTGACTGAGTTTGGTAAAGTGTGTGAAAGAAGAAAGTTAAGAGTAAATGTGAATAAGAGCAAGGTTATTAGGTCCAGTAGGGTTGAGGGTCAAGTCAATTGGGAGGTGAGTTTGAATGGAGAAGAACTGGAGGAAGTGAAGTGTTTTAGATATCTGGGAGTGGATCTGGCAGCGGATGGAACCATGGAAGCGGAAGTGGATCATAGGGTGGGGGAGGGGGCGAAAATTCTGGGAGCCTTGAAGAATGTGTGGAAGTCGAGAACATTATCTCGGAAAGCAAAAATGGGTATGTTTGAAGGAATAGTGGTTCCAACAATGTTGTATGGTTGCGAGGCATGGGCTATGGATAGAGTTGTGCGCAGGAGGATGGATGTGCTGGAAATGAGATGTTTGAGGACAATGTGTGGTGTGAGGTGGTTTGATCGAGTAAGTAACGTAAGGGTAAGAGAGATGTGTGGAAGTAAAAAGAGCGTGGTTGAGAGAGCAGAAGAGGGTGTTTTGAAATGGTTTGGGCACATGGAGAGAATGAGTGAGGAAAGATTGACCAAGAGGATATATGTGTCGGAGGTGGAGGGAACGAGGAGAAGAGGGAGACCAAATTGGAGGTGGAAAGATATAGTGAAAAAGATTTTGTGTGATCGGAGCCTGAACATGCAGGAGGGTGAAAGGAGGGCAAGGAATAGAGTGAATTGGAGCGATGTGGTATACCGGGGTTGACGTGCTGTCAGTGGATTGAATCAAGGCATGTGAAGCGTCTGGTGTAAACCATGGAAAGCTGTGTAGGTATGTATATTTGCGTGTGTGGACGTATGTATATACATGTGTATGGGGGTGGGTTGGGCCATTTCTTTCGTCTGTTTCCTTGCGCTACCTCGCAAACGCGGGAGACAGCGACGAAGCAAAAAAAAAAAATATATATATATATATATATATATATATATATATATATATATATATATATATATATATATATATATATATATATATATATATATATATATATATTGCTTTGTCGCTATATCCCGCGTTTGCGAGGTAGCCCAGGGAAACAGACGAAAGAAATGGCCCAACCCACCCCTATACACATATATATACATACACGTCCACACACGCAAATATACATACCCATACATCTCAATGTACACATACACACACACACACACACACACACACACACACACATACACACACACACACACATACATATATACACATGCACACAATTCACACTGTCTGCCTTTATTCATTCCTATCGCACGCCGCCACACATGGAATAACATCCCTCTCCCCCTCAGTTGTAAGAGGTATCGCTAGGGAGAGACCACAAAGGCCCCATTCGGTCACACTCAATCTCTAGCTGTCATGCAGTAATGCCGGATACCACAACTCCCTTTCCACATCTAGGCTCCACAAAACTTTCCATGGTTTACAACAGGCGCTTCACGTGCCCTGATTCAATCCATTGACAGCACGTCGACCCCGTTATACCACATCCATTCAATTCACTCTATTCCTTGCCCGCCTTTCACCTTCCTCCATGTTCAGGCCCCGATAAATCAAAATCTTTTTCACTCCATCTTTCCACCTCCAATTTGGTCTCCCACTTCTCATCGTTCCCTCCACCTCCGACACATATATCCTCTTGGTCAATTTTTTCTCACTCATTCTCTCCATGTGCCCAAACCATTTCAAAACACCCTCTTCTGCTCTCTCAACCACGCTCTTTTTATTTCCACACATCTCTTTTACCCTTAAATTACTTACTCGATCAAACCACCTCACACCACATATCGTCCTCAAACATATCATTTCCAGCACATCCACCCTCCTGCGCACAACTCTACCCATAGCCCACACCTCGCAACCATACAACATTGTTGGAACCACTATTCCTTCAAACATACCCATTTTTGCTTTCCGAGATAATGTTCTCGACCTCCACACATTCTTCAAGGCTCACAGGATTTTCGCCCCCTCCCCCACCCTATTATTCGCTTCCGCTTCCATGGTTCCATCCGCTGCAAGATCCACTACCAGATATCTAAAACACTTTACTTCCTCTAGTTTTTCTCCATTCAAACTTACCTCCCAATTGACTTGACCCTAAACCCTAGTGTATCTAATAACCTTCCGCTTATTCACATTTACTTTTAACTTTCTTCTTTCACACATTTTACCAAACTCAGTCAACAGCTTCCGCAGTTTCTCACATGAATCAGCCACCAGCGCTGTATCATCAGCGAACAACAACTGACTCACTTCCCAAGCTCTCACATCTCCAACAGACTTCATACTTGCCCCTCTTTCCAAAACTCTTGCATTCACCTCGATAACAACCACATCCATAAACAAATTAAACAACCATGGAGACATCACATACCCCTGCCCCAAACCTACAATCAATGAGAACTAATCACTTTCCTCTCTTCCTACACGTACACATGCCTTACATCCTCGATAAAAACTCTTCACTGCTTCCAATAACTTGCCTCCCACACCATATATTCTTAATACCTTCCACAGAGCATCTCTATGAACTCTGTCATATGCCTTCTCCAGATCCATTAATGCTACATACAAATCCATTTGCTTTTCTAAGTATTTCTCAGACACATTCTTCAAAGCAAACACCTGATCCACACATCCTCTACCACCTCTGAAACCAAACTGCTCTTCCCCAATCTGATGCCTTGTACATGCCTTCACATTCTCAATCAATACCCTCCCATATAATTTACCAGGAATACTCAACAAACTTATACCTCTGTAATTTGAGCACTCACTCTTATCCCCTTTGCCTTTGTACAATGGCACTATACACACATTCCGCCAATCCTCAGGCACCTCACCATGAATCATACATACATTAAATGACCTTAACAACCAGTCAACAATACATTCGCCCCTTTTTTAATAAATTCTACTTCAATACCATCCAAACCTGCTGCCTTGCCGGCTTTCATCTTCCGCAAAGCTTTTACTACTATATATATATATATATATATTTTTTTTTTTTTTTTTTTTTTTTATACTTTGTCGCTGTCTCCCTCGTTTGCGAGGTAGCGCAAGGAAACAGACGAAAGAAATGGCCCAACCCCCCCCCCCCATACACATGTACATACACACGTCCACACACGCAAATATACATACCTACACAGCTTTCCATGGTTTACCCCAGACGCTTCACATGCCTTGATTCAATCCACTGACAGCACGTCAACCCCTGTATACCACATGACTCCAATTCACTCTATTCCTTGCCCTCCTTTCACCCTCCTGCATGTTCAGGCCCCGATCACACAAAATCTTTTTCACTCCATCTTTCCACCTCCAATTTGGTCTCCCTCTTCTCCTCGTTCCCTCCACCTCCGACACATATATCCTCTTGGTCAATCTCTCCTCACTCATTCTCTCCATGTGCCCAAACCATTTCAAAACACCCTCTTCTGCTCTCTCAACCACGCTCTTTTTATTTCCACACATCTCTCTTACCCTTACGTTACTTACTCGATCAAACCACCTCACACCACACATTGTCCTCAAACCTCTCATTTCCAGCACATCCATCCTCCTGCGCACATCTCTATCCATAGCCCACGCCTCGCAACCATACAACATTGTTGGAACCACTATTCCCTCAAACATACCCATTTTTGCTTTCCGAGATAATGTTCTCGACTTCCACACATTTTTCAAGGCTCCCAAAATTTTCGCCCCCTCCCCCACCCTATGATCCACTTCCGCTTCCATGGTTCCATCCGCTGACAGATCCACTCCCAGATATCTAAAACACTTCACTTCCTCCAGTTTTTCCCCATTCAAACTCACCTCCCAATTGACTTGACCCTCACCCCTACTGTACCTAATAACCTTGCTCTTATTCACATTTACTCTCAACTTTCTTCTTCCACACACTTTACCAAACTCAGTCACCAGCTTCTGCAGTTTCTCACATGAATCAGCCACCAGCGCTGTATCATCAGCGAACAACAACTGACTCACTTCCCAAGCTCTCTCATCCCCAACAGACTTCATACTTGCCCCTCTTTCCAGGACTCTTGCATTTACCTCCCTTACAACCCCATCCATAAACAAATTAAACAACCATGGAGACATCACACACCCCTGCCGCAAACCTACATTCACTGAGAACCAATCACTTTCCTCTCTTCCTACACGTACACATGCCTTACATCCTCGATATATATATATATATTTTTTTTTTTTTGCTGTCTCCCGCGTTTGCGACGTAGCGGAAGGAAACAGACGAAAGAAATGGCCCAACCCACCCCAATACGCATGCATATACATACGTCCACACACGCAAATATACATACCTACACAGCTTCCCATGGTTTACCCCAGACGCTTCACATGCCCTGATTCAATCCACTGACAGCACGTCAACCCCGGTATGAATGAATGATAAAACAAATGAAAGAATGGCCCAACCCACTCATATACACATGTATATACATACACGTCCACACACGCAAATATACATACATACACATCTCATTGTACACATATAAATACACACACAGACATATACATATATATACACATGTACACAGGTCATACTGCCTGCCTTTATTTATTCCCTTCGCCATCACGCCACACATCGAATAACAACCCCCTCCTCCCTCATTTGCGCGAGGTAGCGCTAGGAAAAGACAAAAAAGGCCCCATTCGTTCACACTCATTCTCTAGCTGTCATTTAATAATGCACCGAAACCACAGCTCCCTTTCCACATCCAGACCCCACAGAACTTTCCATTGTTTTCCTCAGACGCTTCATATGCCATGGTTCATTCCATTGACAGCACGTCGACCCCAGTATACCACATCATTCCAATTCACTCTATTCCTTGCACGGCTTTCACCATCCTGTATGTTCAGGCCCCGATCACTCAAAATCTTTTTCACTCCAATTTTCCTCCTCCAATTTGGTGTCCCACCTCTCCTCGTTCCCTCCACATCTGCGACATATATCCCCTTAGTGAATCTTTCCTCAATCATTCTCTCCCTGTGACCAAACCATTTCAAAACATCCTATTTTGCTTTCTCAACCACACTCTTTTTATTTCCACACATCTCTCTTACCCTTCCATTACTTACTCGATCAAACTACCTCACACCATATATTGTCCTCAAACATGCCATTTCCAGCACATCCACCCTCGTCCGCACAACTCTATCCATAGCCCACGCCTTGCAACCATACAACAATGTTGGAACCACTATTATTTCAAACATACCCATTTTCGTTCCGAAATAATGTTCTCGACTTCCAAACCTTTTTCAAGTCTCCCAGAATTTTAGCCCCCTCCCCCAAATCTATGATTCACTTCCGCTTCCATGGTTCCATCCGCTGCCAGAATCACTCCCAGATATCTAAAACACTTTACTTCCTCCAGTTTTTCTACATTCAAACTTACCTCCCAATTGACTTCACCCTCAACCCTATTGTACCTAATAACCTTCCTCTTATTCACATTTACTCTTAACATTCTTCTTTCACACACTTTACCAACATCAGTCACCAGCTTCTGCAGTTTCTCACATGAATCAGCCACCAGCGCTGTATCATCAGCGAACAACAACTGACTCATTTCCCAATCTCTGTCATCCACAACAGACTGCATACTTGCTCCTCTTTCGAAAACTCTTGCATTCGCCTCCCTAACAACCCCATCCATAAACAAATTAAACAACCATGGAAACATCACGCACCAACATTCACTGAGAACCAATTACTTTTTCTCTCTTCCTACACGTAAAATTCACACACCTCTTCCGCAAACCTACATTCACTGAGAACCAATCACTTTCCTCTCTTCCTACACGTACACATGCCGTACATCCTCGATAAACACTTTTCACTGCTTCTAACAACTTGCCTCCCATACCGTATATTCTTGGTACGTTCCGCAGAGCATCTCTATCAACTCTATCATATACCTTCTCCAGATCCATAAATGCTATATACAAATCCATTTGCTTTTCTAAGTATTTCTAAATATATATATATATATATATATATATATATATATATATATATATATATATATATATATATATATATATATATATATATATATATATATATGTTGGAAAGGATCACAATTTTGCGCGTGATCAAGATATTCCTATGAGTTTCATTTTCCCCGCGGACTCATAGGAATATATATATATATATATATATATATATATATATATATATATATATATATATATATATATATATATATATATATATATATATATATATATATTTTTTAAAACTATTCGCAATTTCCCGCATTAGCGAGGTTGCGTTAAGAACAGAGGACTGGGCCATTGAGGGAATATCCTCACCTGGCCCCCTTATCTGTTACTACTTTTGGAAAATTAAAAAAATTGAGAGGGGAGGATTTCCAGCCCCCCGCTCCCTCCCCTTTTAGTCGCCTTCTACGACACGCAGGGAATACGTGGGAAGTATTCTTTCTCCCTTATCCCCAAAATATATATATATATATACGCTGTCTCCCGCGCTTGCGAGGCAGCGCAAGGAAACAGACGAAAGAAATGGCCCAACCCACCCCCATACACATTAATATACATACGTCCACACAAGCAAATATACATACCTACACAGCTTTCATTGGTTTACCACAGACGCTTCACATGCCTTGATTCAATCCACTGACAGCACGTCAACCCCGGTATACCACATCGCTCCAATTCACTCTGTTCCTTGCCCTCCTTTCACCCTCCTGCATGTTCAGGCCCCGATCACACAAAATCTTTTTCACTCCATCTTTCCACCTCCAATTTGGTCTCCCTCTTCTCCTCGTTCCCTCCACCTCCGACACATATATCCTCTTCGTCAATCTTTCCTCACTCATTCTCTCCAGGTGCCCAAACTATTTCAAAACACCCTCTTCTGCTCTCTCAACCACGCTCTTTATATTTCCACACATCTCTCTTACCCTTACGTTACTTACTCGATCAAACCACCTCACACCACACATTGTCCTCAAACATCTCATTTCCAGCACATCCATCCTCCTGCGCACAACTCTATCCATAGCCCACGCCTCGCAACCATACAACATTGTTGGAACCACTATTCCCTCAAACATAACCATTTTTGCTTTCCGAGATAATGTTCTCGACTTCCACACATTCTTCAAGGCTCCCAGAATTTTCGCCCCCTCCCCCACCCTATGATCCACTTCCGCTTCCATGGTTCCATCCGCTGCCAGATCCACTCCCAGATATCTAAAACACTTCACTTCCTCCAGTTTTTCTAACCTAACCTTGCTCTTATTCACATTTACTCTTAACTTTCTTCTTCCACACACTTTACCAAACTCCGTCACCAGCTTCTGCAGTTTCTCACATGAATCAGCCACCAGCGCTGTGTCATCAGCGAACAACAACTGACTCACTTCCCAAGCTCTCTCATCCACAACAGACTTCATACTTGCCCCTCTTTCCAAAACTCTTGCATTTACCTCCCTAACAACCCCATCCATAAACAAATTAAACAACCATGGAGACATCACACACCCCTGCCGCAAACCTACATTCACTGAGAACCAATCACTTTCCTCTCTTCCTACACGTACACATGCCTTACATCCTCGATAAAAAATTTTCACTGCTTCTAACAACTTTCCTCCCACACCATATATTCTTAATACCTTCCACAGAGCATCTCTATCAACTCTATCATATGCCTTCTCCAGATCCATAAATGCTACATACAAATCCATTTGCTTTTCTAAGTATTTCTCACATACATTCTTCAAAGCAAACACCTGATCCACACATCCTCTACCACTTCTGAAACCACACTGCTCTTCCCCAATGTGATGCTCTGTACATGCCTTCACCCTCTCAATCAATACCCTCCCATATAATTTACCAGGAATACTCAACAAACTTATACCTCTGTAATTTGAGCACTCACTCTTATCCCCTTTGCCTTTGTACAATGGCACTTTGCACGCATTCCGCCAATCCTCAGGCACCTCACCATGAGTCATACATACATTAAATAACCTTACCAACCAGTCAACAATACAGTCAACCCCTTTTTTTTAATAAATTCCACTGCAATACCATCCAAACCTGCTGCCTTGCCGGCTTTCATCTTCCGCAAAGCTTTCACTACCTCTTCTTTGTTTACCAAATCATTTTCCCTAACCCTCTCACTTTGCACACCACCTCGACCAAAACACCCTATATCTGCCACTCTATCATCAAACACATTCAACAAACCTTCGAAATACTCACTCCATCTCCTTCTCACATCACCACTACTTGTTATCACCTCCCCATTTGCGCCCTTCACTGAAGTTCCCATTTGCTCCCTTGTCTTACGCCCTTTATTTACCTCCTTCCAGAACATCTTTTAAATATATATATATATATATATATATATATATATATATATATATATATATATATATATATATATATATATATATATATATATATATATATATATATATATTCTTTTTTTCTTTTTTATACTTTGTCGCTGTCTCCCGCTTTTGCGAGGTAGCGCAAGGAAACAGACGAAAGAAATGGCCCAACCCCCCCCATACACATGTATATACATACGTCCACACACGCAAATATACATACCTACACAGCTTTCCATGGTTTACCCCAGACGCTTCACATGCCTTGATTCAATCCACTGACAGCACGTCAACCCCGGTATACCACATCGCTCCAATTCACTCAATTCCTTGCCCTCCTTTCACCCTCCTGCATGTTCAGGCCCCGATCACACAAAATCTTTTTCACTCCATCTTTCCACCTCCAATTTGGTCTCCCTCTTCTCCTTGCTCCCTCCACCTCCGACACATATATCCTCTTGGTCAATCTTTCCTCACTCATCCTCTCCATGTGCCCAAACCACTTCAAAACACCCTCTTCTGCTCTCTCAACCACGCTCTTTTTATTTCCACACATCTCTCTTACCCTTACGTTACTCACTCGATCAAACCCCCTCACACCACACATTGTCCTCAAATATCTCATTTCCAGCACATATATATATATATATATATATATATATATATATATATATATATATATATATATATATATATATATATATATATATATATATATATATATATATATATATATATATATATATATATATATATATATACACATGTATATATATATATATACATATATATATACATTTATATATACATACATTTATATATATTTTGCTTTTGCCGCTTTCGCGTTAGCGAGGTAGCGCAAATAAAATAGACGAATGAATGACCCAACCCACCCACATACACTTGTATATATATACACGTCCACACACTTAAATTTACATACCTATAAATCTCGACGTATACATATATATACACACACAGACATATACATATATACATATGTACATAATTCATACTATCTGCCTTTATTCATTCCCATCGCCACCCTGCCACACATGAAATAGCAACCCCCTCCCCACTCATGAGCTCGAAGTATCGCCAGGAAAAGACAACTAAGGCCATATTGGTTCACACTCAGTCTCCAGCTGTCATGTAATAATGCACTGAAACCACAGTTCCCTTTCCACATTCATGCACCACAGAACCCTTCCAGACGCTTCACATGCCCCGGTTGAATCCATTCTCAGCATGTCGACCCAGGTATACCACATCGTTCCAAATCAATCTATTCCTTGCACACCTTTCATCCCATGCATGTTCAGGCCACGTTCACTCAAAATCTTTTTCTCTCCATCTTTCAAACTCCAATTTGGTCTCCCACTTCTCCTCGTTCGCTCCACCCACCTCTGACACATATATCCTCTTGGTCAATATTTCCTCATTTATTTTCTCCATGTGACGAAACCATTTCAAAATACCCTCTTCTGCTCTCTGAGTCAAACTCTTTTTATTACGACATATCTCTCATACCCTTTCATTACTTACTCGATCATACCAGCTTACACCACATATTGTCCTCAGATATCTCAGCTCAGGCACATCCACTCTCCTTCGCACAATTCTGTCTACAGCCCACGCCACGCAACCATTTAACATTGTTAGAATCACTATTCCTTCAAACATACCCATTTTAGCTTTCCAAGTTAACGTTCTCGACTTTCACACATTTTTCAACGCTCCCAAAACTTTCGCCTCCTACCCCAACCTATGATTGATTTCCGCTTCCATGGTTCCATCCGCTGCCAAATGCACTCCCAGATATCTAAAACATTTGACTTCCTCCAGTGTTTCTCCATTCAAGCTTACCTCAAAATTGACTTGTCCCTCAATCCTACTGCACCTAATAACCTTGCTCTTATTTACAATTAATCTCAGCTTTCCTCGTTCGCACACTTTACCAAAGTCAGGCACCAGCTTCTGCAACTTCTCACCCGAATAGGCCACCAGCGATGTATCATCCGCGAACAACAACTGACTCACTTCCCAAGCTTTATCATCCAGACTCCATACTTGCACCTTTTTCCAAAACTCTTCCATTCACCTCCCTAACAACAACATCCATAAACAAATTAAACAATCATGGAAACATCACGCACCAACATTCACTGAGAACCAATCACTTTCTCTCTCTTCCTACAGGTAAAAATGCCTTACATCCTCGATAAAAAACGTTCCACTACTTCTAACAACTTACATCTCACACCATATATTCTTAATACCTTCCACAGAGCATCTGTATCAGTTCTATCATATGCCTTCTCCAGATTCATAAAAGCTACATACAAAACCATTTGCTTTTCTAAGTATTTCTCACTTACATTTTTCAAAACAAACACCTGACTCACACATCCTCTATCAATTCTGAAACCACAGTGCTCTTTCCCAATTTGATGCTCTGTACATGCCTTCATCCTTTCAATCAATACCCTCCCATGTAATTTCTAAGGAATACTCACCAAACTTATACCTCTATAATTTGGGCACTCATCCTTATCCCCTTTGCCTTTGTACATTGGCATTAGGAAAGCATTCCGCCAATCCTGAGGCACCTCACCATGAGTCATACATACACTAAATAACCTTACCAACGAGTCAACAATAGAGTCACCCCCATTTTCAATAAACTCCATTGCAACACCATCCGAATCCGCTGCCTTGCCGGCTTTCATCTTCCGCAAAGCTTTTACTACCTCTTCTCTGTTTACTAAATTATTCTCCCTAACCCTCTCACTTTGCACACCACCTCGACCAAGACAACCTATAAATGCCACTCTATCATCAAACTCTTTCAACAAACCTTCAAAATACTCACTCCATCTCCTCACATCACAACTACTTTTTATCAAATCCCCATTAGCCCCCTTCACTGATATTCCGGTTCGTTCACTTGTCTTACGCACTTTATTTACCTCCTTCCAAAACATCTTTGTATTTTCCCTAAAATCTAATGATACCCTCTCATCCCAACTCTCATTTGTCGTCTTTTTCGCCTCTTGCACAGTTCTCTCGAGCTCCTGCTTCCTTCTTATATACATATCCTAGTCATTTGCATTATTCCCCGGCAAAAACCTCCAAATGTCTTTCTCTTCTCTTTCACTAATAATCTTATTTCTTCATCCCACCACTCACTACCCTTTCTAATCTGCCCACCTCCCACACTTCTCATGCCACAAGCATCTTTTGCACAAGCCATCTCTGCTCCCTAAATACATCACATTTCTCCCCCATTCCCACGCATATATCACTTGTCGTAGAAGGTGACTAAAAGGAGACGGGAGCGGGGGGCTGGAAACCCCTCCCTCCTTGTATTTTAACTTTCTAAAAGAGGAAACAGAAGAAGGAGTCACGGGGGAGTGCTTATCCTCCTCGAAGGCTCAGATTGGGGTGTCTAAATGTGTGTGGATTTAACCATGATGAGAAACAAGGAGAGATAGGTAGTATGTCTGAGGATAGGAATCTGGAAGTTTGGGCTCTGAGTGAAACGAAGCTCAACGGTGAACTGTAAGAGTGGTTTGGGAATGTCTTAGGAGTAAAGTCAGGGGTTAATGAGAGGAGAAGAGCAAAGGAAGGAGTAGCACTACTCATGAAACAGGAGTGGTGGGAGTATGTGATAGAGTGTAAGAAAATAAACTCTAGATTGATATGGGTGAAACTGAAAGTGGATGGAGAGAGGTGGGTGATTATTGGTGCCTATCACCTGGGTATGAGAAGAAAGTTCATGAGAGGCAAGTGTTTTGGGAGCAGCTGAGTAAGTGCGATAGTAGTTTTGATGTACGAGACCGGGTTATAGTGATGGGTGATTTGAAAGCAAAGGTGAGTAAAGTGGCAGTTGAGGGGATAATTGGTGTACATGGGGTGTTCAGTGTTGTAAATGGGAATGGTGAAGATCTTGTAGATTTATGTGCTGAAAAAGAACTGGTGATTGGGAATGCTTGGTTTAAAAAGAAAGATATACTTAAGTATACGTATGTAAGGAGGAGAGATGGCCAGAGAGCGTTAGTAGATTACGTGTTAATTGACAGGCGCGGGAAAGAGAGAACTTTGGATGTTAATGTGCTGAGAGGTGCAACTGGCGGGATGTCGGATCATTATCTTGTGGAGGCGAAGGTGAAGATTTGTAGAGGTTTTCAGAAAAGAAGAGAAAATGTTGTGTTGAAAAGAGTGGTGAGAGTAAGTGAGCTTGGGAAGGAGACTTTTGTGAGGAAGTACCAGGGGAGAGTGAGTAGAGAATGGAAAAAGGTGAGAACAAAGGACGTAAGGGATGAATGGGATGTATTTAGGAAAGCAGTGATGGCTTGCGGATAAGATGCTTGTGGCTTAAGGACCATGGGAGGTGGGCAGATTAGAAAGGGTAGTAAGTGGTGGGATGAAGAAGTAAGATTATTAGTGAAAGAGAAGAGAGAGGCATTTGAACGATTTTTACTGGGAAAAAATGCAAAGAGAGGGAGATGCAGAAAAGAAAGAGGCAGGAGGTCAAGAGAAAGGTGCAAGAGGTGAAAAAGACGGCAAATGAGAGATGGAGTGAGAAAGTATCATTAAATTTTAGGGAGAATAAAAAAATATTTTTGAAGGAGGTAAATAAAGTATGTAAGACAATGGAACAAATGGGAACTTAAGTGAAAAGGGCTAATGGGGAGATGATGACAATCAGTGGTGATCTGAGGAGATGGATTCAGTATTTTGAAGGTTTGTTGAATGTGTTTGATGATAGAGTGGCAGATATAGGGTGTTTTGGTCGAGGTGGTGTGCAAAGTGAGAGGGTTAGGGAAAATGATATGGTAAACAGAGAAGAGGTAGTAAAAGCTTTGCGAAAGATGAAAGCCGGCAAGGCAGTTGGTTTGGATGGTATTGCAGAGGAATTTATCAAAAAAGGGGTGACTGTATTCATCACTTGTTGGTAATGTTATTTAAGGTATGTATGACTTATGGTAAGGTGCCTGAGGATTGGCGGAATGCTTGCATAGTGCCATTGTACAAAGACAAAGGGGATTAAAGTGAGTGCTCAAATTACGGAGGTATAAGTTTATTGAGTATTCCTGGTAAATCATATGGGAGGGTATTGATTGAGAGGATGAAGGCATGTAGAGAGCATCAGATTGAGGAAGAGCAGTTTGCTTTCAGATATGGTAGAGGATTTGTGGATCAGGTGTTTGCTTTGAAGAATGTGTGTAAGAAATACTAGGAAAAGCAAATGGATTTGTATGTAGCATTTATGGATCTAGAGAAAGCATATGATAGAGGTGATAGAGATGCTCTGTGGAAGGTATTAAGAATATTTGGTGTGAGAGGCAAGATGTTAGAAGCAGTGAAAACTTTCTATCGAGTATGTAAGGCATGTGTACGTGTAGGAAGAGAGGAAAGTGACTGGTTCTCAGTGAATATAGTTTTGCGGCAGGGGTGTGTGATGTCTCCATGGTTGACTTGTTCGTGGATGGAGTTGTTAGGAAGGTGAATGCAAAAGTTTTGGATAGGGGGGCAAGTATGCAGTCCGTTGTGGATGAGAGAGCTTTGGAGGTGAGTCAGTTGTTTTTCGCAGATGATACAGCGCTGATGGTTGACTCATGTGAGAAACTGCAGTAGCTGGTGACTGATTTTGTTAAAGTATGTGAAAGAAGAAAGCTGAAAGTAAATGTGAATAAGAGCAAGGTTATTAGGTACAGTAGTGTTGAGGGACAAGTGAAGTAGGAGGTAAGTTTAAATGGAGAAAAACTGGAGGAAGTGAAGTGTTTTAGATATCTGGGAGTGGATTTGGCAACGGATGGAACAATGGAGGCGGAAGTGAGTCATAGGCTGGGGGAGGGGGAAGATTTCTGTGAGCATTGAAGAATGTGTGGAAGTCGAGATCATTATCTACGAAAGCAAAAATGGGTATATTTGAGGGAATAGTGGTTCCACCATTGTTATGCCGTTGCGAGGCGTCGGCTATGGATAGAGTTCTGCGGAACAGTGTGGATGTTCTGGATATGAAATGCTTGAGGACAATATGTGGTGTGAGGTGGTTTGATCGATTAAGTGATAATAGGGTAAGAGAGATATGTGGTAATAAAAAGAGTGAGCTTGACAGAGCAGAAGAGTGTGTTTTGAAATGATTCTGTCATATGGAGAGAATGAGTGAGGAAAATTGACCAAGAAGATATATGTGTCAGAGGTGGAGGGAACGAGAAGTGGGAGACCAAATTGGAGGTGGAAAGATGGAGTGAAAAAGATTTTGAGTGATCGGGGCCTGAGCATGCAGGAGGGTGAAAGGCGTCCAAGGAATAGAGTGAATTGGAACGATGTGGTATACCGGAGTCGACGCGCTGTTAATGGATTGTACCAGGGCATGTGAAGCGTTTGGGGTAAACCATGGTAAGTTCTGTGGAGGTTGAAAGGGAGCATTGTTTTCGATACATTATTACATAACAGATAGAGACTGAATGTGTACAAATGGGGCCTTTGTTATCTTTTTCTAGCGCTACCTCGTGCAGATGAGGGGGGGAGGGGTAATTATTTCATGTGTGGCAGGGTGGCGAAGAAAATGAATAAAGGGAGACAGTATGAATTATGTACATATGTATATATGTATATGTCTGTGTGTGTATATACATGTATACGTCGAAATATATTGGTATGTATATTTACGTTTGTGGACGTGTATGTGTATACATGTGTATATGGGTGGGTTGGGCTATTCTTTCGTCTGTTTCCTTGCGCTACCTCGCTAATGCGGGAGACAGCGACAAAGCAAAATATGAAAAAATAAATAAATATATATATATATATATATATATATATATATATATATATATATATATATATATATATATATATATATATATATATATATATTTTTTTTTTTTTTTTTTTGCTTTGTAGCTGTCTCCCGCGTTTGCGAGGTAGCGCAAGAAAACAGACGAAAGAAATGGCCCAACCCACCCCCATACACATGTATATACATACGTCCACACACGCAAATATACATACCTAAACAGCTTTCCATGGTTTACCCCAGACGCTTCACATGCCTTGATTCAATCCACTGACAGCACGTCAACCCCGGTATACCACATCGCTCCAATTCACTCTATTCCTTGCCCTCCTTTCACCCTCCTGCATGTTCAGGCCCCGATCACACAAAATCTTTTTCACTCCATCTTTCCACCTCCAATTTGGTCTCCCTCTTCTCCTCGTTCCCTCCACCTCCGACACATATATCCTCTTGGTCAATCTTTCCTCAATCATTCTCTCCATATGACCAAACCATTTCAAAACACCCTCTTCTGCTCTCTCAACCACGCTCTTTTTATTTCAACACGTCTCTCTTACCCTTACGTTACTTACTCGATCAAACCACCTCACACCAAACATTGTCCTCAAACATCTCATATCCAGCACATCCATCCTCCTGCGCACAACTCTATCCATAGTCCACGCCTCGCAACCATACAACATTGTTGGAACCACTATTCCTTCAAACATACCCATTTTTGCTTCCCGAGATAATGTTTTCGACTTCCACACATTCTTCAAGGCTCCCAGAATTTTCGCCCCCTCCCCCACCCTATGATCCACTTCCGCTTCCATGTTTCCATCCGCTGCCAGGTCCACTCCCAGATATCTAAAACACTTCACTTCCTCCAGTTTTTCTCCATTCAAACTCACCTCCCAATTGACTTGACCCTCAACCCTCCTGTACCTAATAACCTTGCTCTTATTCACATTTACTCTTAACTTTCTTCTTTCACACACTTTACCAAACTCATATATATATATATATATATATATATATATATATATATATATATATATATATATATATATATACATATATATATATATATTCTTTCAACCATATCCCCCTGGGGATAGGGAGGAAAGAATACTTCCCACGCATTCCTCGCGGGTCGTAAAAGGCGACTAGAGGGGATGGGAGCGGGGGACCAGAAATCCTCCCTTCCTTGTATTTTTAACTTTCTAAAAAGTGAAACAGAAGAAGGAGTCACGCGGGGAGTGCTCATCCTACTCGAAGGCTCAGACTGGGGTGTCTAAATGTTTGTGGAAGTAACCAAGATGTGAAAAAAGGAGAGATAGGTGGTATGTTTGAGGAAAGGAACCTGGATGTTTTGGCTCTGAGTGAAACGAAGCTCAAGGGTAAAGGTGAAGAGTGGTTTAGGAATATCTTGGGAGTAAAGTCAGGGGTTAGTGTAAGGACAAGAGCAAGGGAAGGAGTAGCAGTACCCCTGAAACAGAAGTTGTAGGAGTATGTGATAGAATGTAAGAAAGTATATTCTCGATTAATATGGGTAAAACTGAAAGTTGATGGAGAGAGATGGGTGATTATTGGTGCATATGCACCTGGGCATGAGAAGAAAGATCATGAGAGGCAAGTGTTTTGGGAGCAGCTGAATGAGTGTGTTAGTGGTTTTGATGCACGAGACCGGGTTATAGTGATGGGTGATTTGAATGCAAAGGTGAGTAATGAGGCAGTTGAGGGAATAATTGGTATACATGGGGTGTTCAGTGTTGTAAATGGAAATGGTGAAGAGCTTGTAGATTTATGTGCTGAAAAAGGACTGGAGATTGGGAATACCTGGTTTAAAAAGCGAGATATACTTAAGTATACGTATGTAAGTAGGAGAGATGGCCAGAGAGCGTTATTGGATTACGTGTTAATTGACAGGCGCGCGAAAGAGAGACTTTTGGATGTTAATGTGCTGAGAGGTGCAACTGGAGGGATGTCTGATCATTATCTTTTGGAGGCTAAGGTGAAGATTTGTATGGGTTTTCAGAAAAGTAGAGTGAATGTTCGGGTGAAGAGGGTGGTAAGAGTAAGTGAGGTTGGGAAGGAGACTTGTGTGAGGAAGTACCAGGAGAGACTGAGTACAGAATGGAAGAAGGTGAGAACAATGGAAGTAAGGGGAGTGGTGGAAGAATGGGATGTATTTAGGGAATCAGTGATGGCTTGCGCAAAAGATGTTTGTGGCATGGAAAGAGTGGGAGGTGGGTTGATTAGAAAGGGTAGTGAGTGGTGGGATGAAGAGGTAAGATTATCAGTGAAAGAGAAGAGAGAGGCATTTGGACGATTTTTGCAGGGAGAAAATCCAATTGAGTGGGAGATGTATAAAAGAAAGAGACAGGAGGTCAAGAGAAAGGTACAAGAGGTGAAAAAGAGGGAAATGAGAGTTGGGGGGAGAGAGTATCATTAAATTTTAGGGAGAATAAAAAGATGTTCTGGAAGGAGGTAAATAAAGGGCGTAAGACAAGTGAGCAAATGGGAACTTCAGTGAAGGGCGCAAATGGGGAGGTGATAACAAGTAGTGGTGATGTGAGAAGAAGATGGAGTGAGTATTTTGAAGGTTTGTTGAATGTGTTTGATGATAGAGTCGCAGATATAGGGTGTTTTGGTCGAGGTGGTGTGCAGAGTGAGAGGGTTAGGGAGAATGATTTGGTAAACAGAGAAGAGGTAGTAAAAGCTTTGCGGAAGATGAAATCCGGCAAGACAGCAGGTTTGGATGGTATTGCAGTGGAATTTATTAAAAATGGGGGTGACTGTATTGTTAACTGGTTGGTAAGGTTATTTAATGTATGTATGACTCATGGTGAGGTGCCTGAGGATTGGCGGAATGCGTGCATAGTGCCATTGTACAAAGGCAAAGGGGATATGAGTGAGTGCTCAAATTACAGAGGTATATGTTTGTTGAGTATTCCTGGTAAATTATATGGGAGGGTATTGATTGAGAGGGTGAAGGCATGTACAGAGCATCAGATTGGGGAAGAGCAGTGTGGTTTCAGAAGTGGTAGAGGATGTGTGAATCAGGTGTTTGCTTTGAAGAATGTATGTGAGAAATACTTAGGAAAGCAAATGGATTTGTTTATAGCATTTATGGATCTGGAGAAGGCATGTGATAAAGTTGATAGAGATGCTCTGTGGAAGGTATTAAGAATATATGGTGTGGGAGGTAAGTTGTTAGAAGCAGTGAAAAGTTTTTATCGAGGATGTAAGGCATGTGTACGTATAGGAAGAGAGGAAAGTAATTGGTTCTCAGTAAATGTAGGTTTGCGGCAGGGGTGTGTGATGTCTCCATGGTTATTTGATTTGTTTATGGATCGGGTTGTTAGGGAGGTGAATGCAAGAGTTTTGGAAAGAGGGGCAATTATGAAGTCTGTTATGGATGAGAGAGCTTGGGAAGTGAGTCAGTTGTTGTTCGCAGATGATACAGCGCTGGTGGCTGAATCATGTGAGAAACTGCAGAAGCTGGTGACTGAGTTTGGTAAAGTGTGTGAAAGAAAAAAGTTAAGAGTAAATGTGAATAAGAGCAAGGTTATTAGGTACAGCAGGGTTGAGGGTCAAGTCAATTACGAGGTAAGTTTGAATGGAGAAAAACTGGAGGAAGTAAAGTGTTTTAGATATCTGGGAGTGGATCTGGCAGCGGATGGAACCATGGAAGCGGAAGTGAATCATAGGGTGGGGGAGGGGGCGAAAATCCTGGGAGTCTTGAAGAATGTGTGGAAGTCGAGAACATTATCTCGGAAATCAAAAATGTCTATGTTTGAAGGAATAATGGTTTCAACAATGTTGTATGGTTGCGAGGCGTGGGCTATGGATAGAGTTGTGCGCAGGAGGGTGGATGTGCTGGAAATGAGATGTTTGAGGACAATGTGTGGTGTGAGGTGGTTTGATCGAGTAAGTAATGTAAGGGTAAGAGAGATGTGTGGAAATAAAAAGTGCGTGGTTGAGAGAGCAGAAGAGGGTGTTTTGAAATGGTTTGGGCACATGGAGAGAATGAGTGAGGAAAGATTGACCAAGAGGATATATGTGCCGGAGGTGGAGGGAACGAGGAGAAGTGAAAGACCAAATTGGAGGTGGAAAGATGAAGTGAAAAAGATTTTGTGTGATCTGGGCCTGAACATGCAGGAGGGTGAGAGGAGGGCAAGGAATAGAGTGAATTGGAGCGATGTGGTATACCGGGGTTGACGTGCTGTCAGTGGATTGAATCAGGGCATGTGAGGCGTCTGAGGTAAACCATGGAAAGTAGTGTGGGGCCTGGATGTGGAAAGGGAGATGTGGTTTCGGGCATTATTGCATGACAGCTAGAGACTGAGTGTGAACGAATGGGGCCTTTGTTGTCTTTTCCTAGTGCTACATCGCGCCCATGAGAGGGGGAGGGGGATGGTATTTCATGTGTGGCGAGGTGGCGGTGGGAACGAATAAAGGCAGAAAATGTGAATTGCGTGCATGGGTATATATGTATATGTCTGTGTGTGTAAATATATATATATATATATATATATATATATATATATATATATATATATAGGGAAAATAAAAAGATGTTCTGGAAGGAGGTAAATAGGGTGCGTAAGACAAGGGAGCAAATGGGAACTTCAGTGAAGGGCGTAAATGGGGAGGTGATAACAAGTAGCGGTGATGTGAGAAGGAGATGGAATGAGTATTTTGAAGGTTTGTTGAATGTGTCTGATGACAGAGTGGCAGATATAGGGTGTTTTGGTCGAGGTGGTGTGCAAAGTGAGAGGGTTAGGGAAAATGATTTGGTAAACAGAGAAGAGGTAGTAAAAGCTTTGCGGAAGATGAAAGCCGGCAAGGCAGCAGGTTTGGATGGTATTGCAGTGGAATTTATTAAGAAAGGGGGTGACTGTATTGTTGACTGGTTGGTAAGGTTATTTAATGTATGTATGACTCATGGTGAGGTGCCTGAGGATTGGCGGAATGCGTGCATAGTGCCATTGTACAAAGGCAAAGGGGATAAGAGTGAGTGCTCAAATTACAGAGGTATAAGTTTGTTGAGTATTCCTGGTAAATTATATGGGAGGGTGTTGATTGAGAGGGTGAAGGCATGTACAGAGCATCAGATTGGGGAAGAGCAGTGTGGTTTCAGAAGTGGTAGAGGATGTGTGGATCAGGTGTTTGCTTTGAAGAATGTATGTGAGAAATACTTAGAAAAGCAAATGGATTTGTATGTAGCATTTATGGATCTGGAGAAGGCATATGATAGAGTTGATAGAGATGCTCTGTGGAAGGTATTAAGAATATATGGTGTGGGAGGCAAGTTGTTAGAAGCAGTGAAAAGTTTTTATCGAGGATGTAAGGCATGTGTACGTGTAGGAAGAGAGGAAAGTGATTGGTTCTCAGTGAATGTAGGTTTGCGGCAGGGGTGTGTGATGTCTCCATGGTTGTTTAATTTGTTTATGGATGGGGTTGTAAGGGAGGTAAATGCAAGAGTCCTGGAAAGAGGGGCAAGTATGAAGTCTGTTGGGGATGAGAGAGCTTGGGAAGTGAGTCAGTTGTTGTTCGCTGATGATACAGCGCTGGTGGCTGATTCATGTGAGAAACTGCAGAAGCTGGTGACTGAGTTTGGTAAAGTGTGTGGAAGAAGAAAGTTGAGAGTAAATGTGAATAAGAGCAAGGTTATTAGGTACAGTAGGGGTGAGGGTCAAGTCAATTGGGAGGTGAGTTTGAATGGAGAAAAACTGGAGGAAGTGAAGTGTTTTAGATATCTGGGAGTGGATCTGTCAGCGGATGGAACCATGGAAGCGGAAGTGGATCATAGGGTGGGGGAGGGGGCGAAAATTTTGGGAGCCTTGAAAAATGTGTGGAAGTCGAGAACACTATCTCGGAAAGCAAAAATGGGTATGTTTGAGGGAATAGTGGTTCCAACAATGTTGTATGGTTGCGAGGCGTGGGCTATGGATAGAGATGTGCGCAGGAGGATGGATGTGCTGGAAATGAGATGTTTGAGGACAATGTGTGGTGTGAGGTGGTTTGATCGAGTAAGTAACGTAAGGGTAAGAGAGATGTGTGGAAATAAAAAGAGCGTGGTTGAGAGAGCAGAAGAGGGTGTTTTGAAATGGTTTGGGCACATGGAGAGAATGAGTGAGGAGAGATTGACCAAGAGGATATATGTGTCGGAGGTGGAGGGAACGAGGAGAAGAGGGAGACCAAATTGGAGGTGGAAAGATGGAGTGAAAAAGATTTTGTGTGATCGGGGCCTGAACATGCAGGAGGGTGAAAGGAGGGCAAGAAATAGAGTGAATTGGAGTCATGTGGTATACAGGGGTTGACGTGCTGTCAGTGGATTGAAGCGAGGCATGTGAAGCGTCTGGGGTAAACCATGGAAAGCTGTGTAGGTATGTATATTTGCGTGTGTGGACGTGTGTATGTACATGTGTATGGGGGGGGGGGGGGTTGGGCCATTTCTTTCGTCTGTTTCCTTGCGCTACCTCGCAAACGCGGGAGACACCCACAAACTATAAAAAAAAAAAAAAAAAAAAAAAAAAAAAAAAAAAAAAAATATATATATATATATGTGTGTACATTGAGATGTATAGGTATGTATATTTGCGTGTGTGGACGTGTGGACATTGTGTATTGGGGTGGGTTGGGCCATTTCTTTCGTCTGTTTCCTTGGGCTACCTCGCAAACGCGGGAGACAGCGACAAAGCAAAATGAATAAATAGATGATATATATATATATATATATATATATATATATATATATATATATATATATATATATATATATATATATATATATATATATATATATATATATATATATATATATATATATATATATATATATATATATATATATGCATATATATATATATATATATATATATATATATATATATATATATATATATATATATATATATCTATATATATTTTTTTTCATACTATTCGCCATTTCCCGCGATAGCGAGGTAGCGTTAAGAACAGAGGACTGGGCCTTTGAGGGAATATCCTCACCTGGCCCTCGTCTCTGTTCCTTCTTTTGGAAAAAAAAAAAAAAAAAAAAAAAAAACGAGAGGGGAGGATTTCCAGCCCCCCGCTCCCTTCCCTTTTAGTCGCCTTCTACGACACGCAGGGAATACGTGGGAAGCATTCTTTCTCCCCTATCCCCAGGGAATATATATATATATATATATATATATATATATATATATATATATATATATATATATATATATATATATATATATATATATATATATATATATATATATATATATATATATATATATATATATATATATATATATATATATATATATATATATATATATATATATATATATATATATATATATATATATATATATATATATATATATATATGATAGCTGAGAAAGTAATTCCCACACATTCCCCAAGCGTCGTAGAGGGCAACCTAAAGGGACTTCAAGCGGAGGGCTGGAAACCCTCCCCTCCATAGGTTTTAATTTTCTAAAAGGGGAAACAGAAGAGGGAGACTCGCGAGGAGTACTCAGGTAGGTAGTATAATTGAGAAGTGGAACTTGGATGTTTTGGCTCTGAGTGAAACGAAGTTCAAAGGTAAAGGGGAAGTGTTGTTTCTGAATGTTTTTAAATAAAGTCAGAGGTTGATGAGATGTCAAGAGCAAGTGAAGGAGTACCACTATTCCTGAAACAGGTTTTTTGTGAGTATGTGATAGAGTGTAAGAAAATAAAGTCTAAACTATATGGAAAAAAGTGAAAGTGGATGGAGAGAGATGGGTGATTTCTGGTGCCTATCCACCTCGGCCTGAGAAGAGAGATCATGAGAGGCAATTGTTTTTGGATCAGCTGAGTGTGTGTGTTAGCAGTTTTGGTGCACGAGATCACGTTAATATTATGGGTGATTTGAATGCAAAGGTGAGTAATAAGGCAGTTGAGGGAATAATTGTTGTACATGGGTGTTCAGCGTTGTAAATTGAAATGGTGAATAGCTTGTATATTTGTGTGCTGAAAAAGGACTGGTGATTGGGAATACCTGGTTTAAAAAGAGAGATATACATAAGTATACGTATGTGAGTAAGAGAGGTGGCCAGAGAGGGTTATTGGATTACATGTTAATTGATAGGCATGTGAAAGAAATATTTTTGGATGTTAATATGCTGAGAGGGATGGAGGGTTTTCTGATCATTATCTTGCTCAGGCGAAGGTGAAGATTTGTTGAGGATTTCAAAAAAGAAGAGAGAATGTTATGGTGAAGAGAATGGTGAGAGAAAGTGAGCTTGGGAAGGAGACCTGGGTGAGGAAGTACCAGGAGAGAGTAAGTGCAGAATGGGAAAACGTTAGAGGAAAGGACGTAAGGGGGTTGGGGAAGGAGTGGGATGTATTTGGGGAAGCAGTGATCCCTTGCTTCAAAGATGCTTGTGGCCTGAGAAGAGTGGGAGGTGGGCAGATTACAATGCGTAGTGAGTGGTAGGATGAAGCATTAAGATTATTAGTGAAAGAGAAGAGAGATGCATTTGGACAATTTTTGAAGGGAAATAGTGCAAATGATGGGAGATGTATAAAAGAATGAGGCAGGAGGTTAAGAGAAAGGTGCAAGAAGTGAAGAAGAGGCAAATGCGAGTTGGGGTGAGAGAGTATAATTAAATTTTAGGGAGAATAAAAGGATGTTTTAGAAGGACGTAAATAACGTGTGTAAGACAAGAAAACAAATGGGAACAGAGGTGAAGGGGGCAATGTGAAGGTAATAAGAAGAAATGATGTGAGGAGATTGGGTGAGGATTTTGAAGGTTTGTTGAATATGTGAGATGATAGAGTAGCAGATATAAGAAGTTTTGGACGAAGTGGTGTGCAAAGTTAGAGGGTTAGGGAGTATGATTTGGCAAATATAGGACAGGTAGTGAAAGCTTTGGGGAAGATGGAAGCCAGTAGAGCGTCGGGTTTGGATGGTATTCGAGTGGATTTTATTGAAAAAGGGGGTGACTGTGTTGTTGACTGGTTGGTAAGGTTATTTAATGTATGTATGATTCATGGTGAGGTGTGTGAGGATTGGCAGAATGTGTGCATAGTGCCAATGTACAAAGGCAAAGAGGATAAGAGTGAGTGCTCAAATTACAGAGGTATAAAGTTTGTTGAGTATTCCAGGTAAATTATATGGGAGGGTATTGATTGAGAGGGTGAAGGCATGTACAGAGCATCAAATTGGGGAAGAGCAGTGTGGTTTCAGAAGTGGTAGAGGATGTGTGAATCAGGTGTTTGCTTTGAAGAATATATGTGAGAAATACTTAGAAAAGCAAATGGATTTGTATGTAGCATTTATGGATCTGGAGAAGGCATATGATAGAGTTGATAGAGATGCTCTGTGGAAGGTATTAAGAATATATGGTGTGGGAGGCAAGTTGTTAGAAGCAGTGAAAAGTTTTTATCGAGGATGTAAGGCATGTGTACGTGTAGGAAGAGAGGAAAGTGATTGGTTCTCAGTTAATGTAGGTTTGCGGCAGGGATGTGTGATGTCTCCATGGTTGTTTAATTTGTTTATGGATGGGGTTGTTAGGGAGGTGAATGCAAGAGTTTTGGAAAGAGGGGCAATTATGAAGTCTGTTGTGGATGAGAGAGCTTGGGAAGTGAGTTAGTTGTTGTTCGCTGATGATACAGCGCTGGTGGCTGATTCATGTGAGAAACTCCAGAAGCTGGTGACTGAGTTTACTAAAGTGTGTGAAAGAAGAAAGGTAAGAGTAAATGTGAATAAGAACAAGGTTATTAGTTACAGTAGGATTGAGGGTCAAGTCAATTGGGAGGTAAGTTTGAATGGAGAAAAACTGGAGGAAGTAAAGTGTTTTAGATATCTGGGAGTGGATCTGGCAGTGGATGGAACCATGGAAGCTGAAGTGAATCATAGTGTGGGGGAGGGGGCGAAAATCCTGTGAGCCTTGAAGAATGTGTGGAAGTCGAGAACATTATCTCGGAAAACAAAAATGGCTATGTTTGAAGGAATAGTGGTTCCAACAATGTTATATGGTTGCGAGGCGTGGGTTATGGATAGAGTTGTGCGCAGAAGGGTGGATGTGCTGGAAATGAGATGTTTGAGGGCAATGTGTGGTGTGAGGTGGTTTGATCGAGTAAGTAACGTAAGGGTAAGATAGATGGGTGGAAATATGAAGAGCGTGGTTGAGAGAGCATAAGAGGGTGTTTTGAAATGGTTTGGGCACATGGAGAGAATGAGTGAGGAAAGATTGACCAAGAGGATGTATGTGTCGGAGGTGGAGGGAACGAGAAGTGGGAGACCAAATTGGAGGTGGAAAGATGGAGTGAAAAAGATTTATATATATATATATATATATATATATATATATATATATATATATATATATATATATATATATATATATATATATATACATATATATATATATATATATATATATATATATATATATATATATATATATATATATATATATATATATATATATATTTTATATATATATATATATATATATATATATATATATATATATATATATATATATATATATATATATATATATATATATATATATTTTTTTTTTTTTATATACTTTGTCGCTATCTCCCGCGTTTGCGAGGTAGCGCAAGAAAACAGACGAAAGAAATGGCCCAACCCCCCATACACATGTACATACACACGTCCACACACGCAAATATACATACCTACACAGCTTTCCATGGTTTACCCCGGACGCTTCACATGCCTTGATTTAATCCACTGACAGCACGTCAACCCCGGTATACCACATCGCTCCAATTCACTCTATTCCTTGCCCTCCTTTCACCCTCCTGCATGTTCAGGCCCCGATCACACAAAATCCTTTTCACTCCATCTTTCCACCTCCAATTTGGTCTCCCTGTTCTCCTCGTTCCCTCCACCTCCGACACATATATCCTCTTGGTCAATCTTTCCTCACTCATTCTCTCCATGTGCCCAAACCATTTCAAAACACCCTCTTCTGCTCTCTCAACCACGCTCTTTTTATTTCCACACATCTCTCTTACCCTTACGTTACTTACTCCATCAAACCACCTCACACCACACATTGTCCTCAAACATCTCATTTCCAGCACATCCATCCTCCTGCGCACAACTCTATCCATAGCCCACGCCTCGCAACCATACAACATTGTTAGAACCACTATTCCTTCAAACATACCCATTTTTGCTTTCCGGGATAATGTTCTCGACTTCCACACATTTTTCAAGGCTCCCAAAATTTTCGCCCCCTCCCCCACCCTATGATCCACTTCCGCTTCCATGGTTCCATCCGCTGACAGATCCACTCCCAGATATCTAAAACACTTCACTTCCTCCAGTTTTTCTCCATTCAGACTCACCTCCCAATTGACTTGACCCTCAACCCTACTGTACCTAATAACCTTGCTCTTATTCACATTTACTCTTAACTTTCTTCTTCCACACACTTTACCGAACTCCGTCACCAGCTTCTGCAGTTTCTCACATGAATCCGCCACCAGCGCTGTATCATCAGCGAACAACAACTGACTCACTTCCCAAGCTCTCTCATCCCCAACAGACTTCATACTTGCCCCTCTTTCCAAGACTCTTGCATTTACCTCCCTAACAACCCCATCCATAAACAAATTAAACAACCATGGAGACATCACACACCCCTGCCGCAAACCTATATTCACCGAGAACCAATCACTTTCCTCTCTTCCTACACGTACACATGCCTTACATCCTCGATAAAATCTTTTCACTGCTTCTAACAACTTGCCTCCCACACCATATATTCTTAATACCTTCCACAGAGCATCTCTATCAACTCTATCATATGCCTTCTCCAGATCCATAAATGCTACATATAAATCCATTTGCTTTTCTAAGTATTTCTCACATACATTTTTCAAAGCAAACACCTGATCCACACATCCTCTACCACTTCTGAAACCACACTGCTCTTCCCCAATCTGATGCTCTGTACATGCCTTCACCCTCTCAATCAATACCCTCCCATATAATTTACCAGGAATACTCAACAAACTTATACCTCTGTAATTTGAGCACTCACTCTTATCCCCTTTGCCTTTGTACAATGGCACTATGCACGTATTCCGCCAATCCTCAGGCACCTCACCATGAGTCATACATACATTAAATAACCTTACCAACCAGTCAACAATACAGTCACCCCCTTTTTTAATAAATTCCACTGCAATACCATCCAAACCTGCTGCCTTGCCGGCTTTCATCTTCCGCAAAGCTTTTATACCTCTTCTCTGTTTACCAAATCATTTTCCCTAACCCTCTCACTTTGCACACCACCTCGACCCAAACACCCTATATCTGCCACTCTGTCATCAGACACATTCAACAAACCTTCAAAATACTCATTCCATCTCCTTCTCACATCACCACTACTTGTTATCACCTCCCCATTTACGCCCTTCACTGAAGTTCCCATTTGCTCCCTTGTCTTACGCACCCTATTTACCTCCTTCCAGAACATCTTTTTATTCTCCCTAAAATTTACTTATAGTCTCTCACCCCAACTCTCATTTGCCCTTTTTTTCACCTCTTGCACGTTTCTCTTGACCTCCTGTCTCTTTCTTTTATACTTCTCCAACTCAATTGCATTTTTTCCCTGCAAAAATCGTCCAAATGCCTCTCTCTTCTCTTTCACTAATACTCTTACTTCTTCATCCCACCACTCACCACCCTTTCTAAACAGCCCACCTCACACTCTTCTCATGCCACAAGCATCTTTTGCGCAATCCATCACTGATTCCCTAAATACATTCCATTCCTCCCCCACTCCCCTTACTTCCATTGTTCTCACCTTTTTCCATTCTGTACACAGTCTCTCCTGATACTTCCTCACACAGGTCTCCTTCTCAAGCTCACTTACTCTCACCACCTTCTTCACCCCAACATTCACTCCTCTTTTCTGAAAACCCATACTAATCTTCACCTTAGCCTCCACAAGATAATGATCAGACATCCGTCCAGTTGCACCTCTCAGCACATTGACATCCAAAAGTCTCTCTTTCGCACGCCTGTCAATTAACACGTAATCCAATAACGCTCTCTGGCCATCTCTCCTACTTACATAAGTATACTTATGTATATCTCGCTTTTTAAACCAGGTATTCCCAATCATCAGTCCTTTTTCAGCACATAAATCTACAAGCTCTTCACCATTTCCATTTACAACACTGAACACCCCATGCATACCAATTATTCCCTCAACTGCCACATTACTCACCTTTGCATTCAAATCACCCATCACTATAACCCGGTCTCGTGCATCAAAACCGCTAACACACTCATTTAGCTGCTCCCAAAACACTTGCCTCTCATGATCTTTCTTCTCATGCCCAGGTGCATATGCACCAATAATCACCCACCTCTCTCCATAAACTTTCAATTTTACCCATATTAATCGAGAATTTACTTTCTTACATTCTATCACATACTCCCAAAACTCCTGTTTCAGGAGTATTGCTACTCCTTCCCTTGCTCTTGTCCTCTCACTAACGCCTGAATTCACTCCCCAGACATTTCCAAACCACTCTTCCCCTTTACCCTTGAGCTTCGTTTCACTCAGAGCGAAAACATCCAGGTTCCTTTCCTCAAACATACTACCTATCTCTCCTTTTTTCACATCTTGGTTACATCCACACACATTTAGGCACCCCACTCTGAGCCTTCGAGGAGGATGAGCACTCCCCGCGTGACTCCTTCTTCTGTTTCCCATTTTAGAAAGTTAATACAAGGAGGGGAGGATTTCCGGCCCCCCGCTCCCGTCCCCTCTAGTCGCTTTCTACGACACGCGAGGAATACGTGGGAAGTATTCTTTCACCCCTATCCCCAGGATTAATATACATATATATATACACACACACACACACACACACACATACACACACATACGCACATACACACACACACACACATACATATATATACATATGAAAAATGTAAGAAACAATTTAGAAAACAAACTTTTAGCTCGAAATGAATGAAAATATGAACGTCACATAATGGTTCAACTTCTGGCTATGGAAAAGGAAATGTACAATTTATTCATATATATATATATATATATATATATATATATATATATATATATATATATATATATATATATATATATTTTATATATATATATATATATATATATATATATATATATATATATATATATATATATATATATATATATATATATATATATATATATATATATAAATGATAGCTGAGAAAGTAATTCCCACACATTCCCCAAACGTCGTAGAAGGTAACCTAAAGGGACTTCAAGCGGAGGGCTGGAAACCCTCCCCTCCATAGGTTTTAACTTTCTGAAAGGGGAAACAGAAAAGGGAGAATCGTGAGGAGTACTCAGGAAGGTAGTATATTTGAGAAGAGGAACTTGGATGTTTTGGCTCTGAGTGAAACGAAGTTCAAAGGTAAAGGGGAAGTGTTGTTTGGGAATGTTTTGAAAATAAAGTCAGAGGTTGATGAGATGTCAAGAGCAAGTGAAGGAGTAGCACTACTCCTGAAACAGGTGTTGTAGGAGTATTTCATAGAGTGTAAGAAAATAAAGTCTAGACTATATGGAAATAAGTGAAAGTGGATGGAGAGAGATGTGTGATTTCTGGTGCCTATCCACCTCGGCCTGAAGAAAAAGATCATGAGAGGCAATTGTTTTTGGATCAGCTGAGTGTGTGTGTTAGCAGTTTTGATGCACGAGATCACGTTAATGTTATGGATGATTTGAATGCAAAGGTGAGTAATAAGACAGTTGAGGGAATAATTGTTGTACATGGGTGTTCAGCGTTGTAAATTGAAATGGTGAATAGCTTGTATATTTGTGTGCTGAAAAAGGACTGGTGATTGGGAATACCTGGTTTAAAAAGAGAGATATACATAAGTATACGTATGTGAGTAAGAGAGATGGCCAGAGAGCGTTATTGGATTACATGTTAATTGATAGGCATGTGAAAGAAATATTTTTGGATGTTAATGTGCTGAGAGGGATGGAGGGTTGTCTGATCATTATCTTGCTCAGGCGAAGGTGAAGATTTGTTGAGGATTTCAGAAAAGAAGAGAGAATGTTATGGTGAAGAGAATGGTGAGAGAAAGTGAGCTTGGGAAGGAGACCTGGGTGAGGAAGTACCAGGAGAGAGTAAGTGCAGAATGGGAAGATGTTAGAGGAAAGGACGTAAGGGTGTTGGGGAAGGAGTGGGATGTATTTAGGGAAGCAGTGATCCCTTGCTTCAAAGATGCTTGTGGCCTGAGAAGAGTGGGAGGTGGGCAGATTACACTCAGTGAGTGGTAGGATGAAGCATGAAGATTATTAGTGAAAGAGAAGAAAGAGGCATTTGGACAATTTTTGAAGGGAAATAGTGCAAATGATTGGGAGATGTATAAATGAATGAGGCAAGAGGTTAAGAGAAAGGTGCAAGAAGTGAAAAAGAGGGTAAATGAGTGTTGGGGTGAGTGAGTATAATTAAACTTTAGGGAGAATAAAAAGATGTTTTGGAAGGACGTAAATAACGTGTGTAAGACAAGAAAACAAATGGGAACAGAGGTGAAGGGGGCAATGGGAAGGTAATAAGAAGAAATGGTGATGTGAGGAGATCGGGTGAGGATTTTGAAGGTTTGTTGAATATGTGAGATGATATAGTAGCAGATATAGGGTGTTTTGGGCGAAATGTTGTGGAAAGTTAGAGGGTTAAGGAGTATGATTTGGTAAATAGAGGAGAGGTAGTGAAAGCTTTGGGGAACATGGAAGCCGGTAGGGCGTCGGGTTTGGATGGTATTCGAGTGGATTTTATTGAAAAAGGGGGTGACTGCGTTGTTGACTGGTTGGTAAGGTTATAAGAGTGAGTGCTCAAATTACAGAGGCATAAGTTTGTTGAGTATTCCTGGTAAATTATATGGGAGGGTATTGATTGAGAGGGTGAAGGCATGTACAGATTGGGGAAGAGCAGTGTGGTTTCAGAAGTGGTAGAGGATGTGTGGATCAGGTGTTTGCTTTGAAGAATATATCTGAGAAATACTTAGAAAAGCAAATGGATTTTTATGTAACATTTATGGATCTGGAGAAGGCATATGATAGAGTTGATAGAGATGCTCTGTGGAAGGTATTAAAAATATATGGTGTGGGAGGCAAGTTGTTAGAAGCAGTGAAAAGTTTTTATCGAGGATGTAAGGCATGTGTACGTGTAGGAAGAGAGGAAAGTGATTGGTTCTCAGTGAATGTAGGTTTGCGGCAGGGGTGTGTGATGTCTCCATGGTCGTTTAATTTGTTTATGGATGGGGTTGTTAGGGAGGTGAATGCAAGAGTTTTGGAAAGAGGGGCAAGTATGAAGTCTGTTGGGGGTGAGAGAGCTTGGGAGGTGAGTCAGTTGTTGTTCGCTGATGATACAACGCTGGTGGTTGATTCATGTGGGAAACTGTAGAAGCTGAGTTTGGTAAAGTGTGTGAACGATGAAAGTTAAGAGTAAATGTGAATAAGAGCAAGGTTATTAGGTACAGTAGGGTTGAGGGTCAAGTCAATTGGGAGGTAAGTTTGAATGGAGAAAAACTGGAAGAAGTAAAGTGTTTTAGATATCTGGAAGTGGATCTGGAGGCGGATGGAACCACGGAAGCGGAAGTGGATTATAGGGTTGGGGAGTGGGCGAGAATCCTGGGAGCCTTGAAGAATGTGTGGTTCCAACAATGTTGTATGGTTGCGAGGCGTGGGCTATGGATAGAGTTGTGCGCAGGAGGATGGATGTGCTGAAAATGATATGTTTGAAGACAATGTGTGGTGTGAGGTGGTTTGATCGAGTAAGTAACGTAAGGGTAAGAGAGATGTGTGGAAATAAAAAGAGCGTGGTTGAGAGAGCAGAAGAGGGTGTTTTGAAATGGTTTGGGCACATGGAGAGAATGAGTGAGGAAAGATTGACCAAGAGGATATATGTGTCGGAGGTGGAGGGAACGAGGAGAAGTGTGAGACCAAATTGGAGGTGGAAAGATGGATTGAAAAAGATTTTGTTTGATCGGGGCCTGAACATGCAGGAGGGTGAAAGGAGGGTAAGAAATAGAGTGAATTGGATCGACGTGGTATACCGAGGTTAACGTGCTGTCAATGGATTGAATCAGGGCATGTGAAGCGTCTGGGGTAAACCATGGAAAGCTGTGTAGGTATGTATATTTGCGTGTGTGGACGTATGTATATACATGTGTATGGGGGTGGGTTGGGCCATTTCTTTCGTTTGTTTCCTTGCGCTGCCTCGCAAACGCGGGAGACAGCGACAAAGCAAATATACATATACATATATATATATATATATATATATATATATATATATATATATATATATATATATATATATATATATATATGTATATATATATTTTTTTTTCATACTATTCGCCATTTCTCGAGTTAGCAAGGTCGCGTGAAGAACAGGGGACTGGGCCTCTAAGGGAATATCATCACTTGACCTCGTTCTCTGTTCCTAGTGATGTGAGAAGGAGGTGGAGTGAGTATTTTGAAGGTGTCTTGAATGTGTTTGAGGATAGAGTGGCAGATATAGGTTATTTTGGTCGAGTTGGTGTGCAAAGTGAGAGGGTTAGGGAAAATGATTTGGTAAACAGAGAAGAAGTAGTAAAAGTGTTGCGGAAGATGAAAGCCGGCAAGGCAGCAGGCTTGGTTGGTATTGCAGTGGAATTTATTAAAAAAGGTGGTGACTGTATTGTTGACTGGTTGGTAAGGTTATTTAATGTATGTATGATTCATGGTGAGGTGATGTGAGGATTGGCGGAATGCTTGCATAGTGCCATTGTACAAAGGCAAAGGGGATAAGAGTGAGTGCTCAAATTACAGAGGTATAAGTTTGTTTAGTATTCCTGGTAAATCATATAGGAGGGTATTGATTGAGAGGGTGAAGGCATGTACAGAGCATCATATTGGGGAAGAACAGTGCGTTTTCAGAAGTGGTAGATGATGTGTGTATCAGGTGTTTGCTTTGAAGAATGTACCTGAGAAATACTTAGAAAAACAAATGGATTTGTATGCAGCAATTATTGATCTGGAGAAGGCATATGATAGAGTTAATAGAGATGCTCTGTGGAAGGTACTAAGAGTATATGGTGTGGGAGGCAAGTTGTTAGAAGCAGTGAAAAGTTTTTATCGAGGATATAAGGCATATGTACGTGTAGGAAGAGAGGAAAGTGATTGGTTCTCAGTGAATGTAGGTTTGCGACAGGGGTGTGTGATGTCTCCATGGTTGTTTAATTTGTTTATGGATGGGGTTGTTAGGGGGTGAATTCAAGAGTTTTGGAAAGATGGTCAAGTATGCACTCTGTTGTGGATTAGAGAACTTGTGAAGTGAGTCAGTTGTTGTTCGCTGATGATACAGCGCTGGTGGCTGATTTATGTGAGAAACTGCAGAAGCTGGTGAATGAGTTTGGTAAAGTGTGTGAAATAAGAAAATTAAGAGTAAATGTGAATAAGACTAAGGTTATTAGGTAGAGTAGGGTTGAGGTTCAAGTCGATTGGGAGGTAAGTTTGAATGGAGAAAAACTGGAGGAAGTGAAGTGTTTTAGATATCTGGGAGTGGATCTGGTGGCGGATGGAACCATGGAAGCTGAAGTAAATCATAGTGTGGGAGAGGGGGCGAAAATCATGGGAGCCTTGAATAATATGTGGAAGCCTAGAACATTATCTCGGAAAGCAAAAATGGGTATGTTTGAAGGAATAGTGGTTCCAACAATGTTGTATGGTTGCGAGGCGTGGGCTATGGATAGAGTTGTGCGCAGGAGGGTGGATGTGCTGGAAATGAGATGTTTGAGGGCAATATGTGGTGTGAGGTGGTTTGATCGAGTAAGTAATGTAAGGGTAAGAGAGATGTGTGGAAATAAAAAGAGCGTGGTTGAGAGAGCAGAAGAGGGTGTTTTGAAATGGTTTTGGCACATGGAGAGAATGAATGAGGAAAGATTGACCAAGAAGATATATTTGTCGGAGGTGGAGGGGACGAGGAGAAGTGGGAAACCAAATTTGAAGTGGAAAGATGAAGTGAAAAAGATTTTGAGTGATCGGGGCTTGAACATGCAGGAGGGTGAAAGGCGGGCAAAGAATAGAGTGAACCGGATCGATATTGTATGCCGGGGTCGAGGTGCTGTCAATGGCTTGAATCAAGGCATATGAAGTGTCTGGGGTAAACCATAGAAAGTTCTGTGTGGCCTGGATGTGGAAAGGGGGTGTGGTTTCGGGCATTATTGCATGACAGCTGGAGACTGAGTGTGAGCGAATGGGGCCTTTGTTGTCTTTTCCTGGCGCTGCTTCGCGAACATGAGGGGGGAGGGGGATGTTATTCCGTGTGTGGTGGGGTGGCGATAGGGGGTGAGTAGGGGCAGAGTGAATTGTGTGCATGTGTGTATATGTGTATGTCTGTGTGTGAATATATGTGTGTACGTTGGGATGTGTGGGTGTGTACGTTTGCGTGTGTGAACGTGTGTTTGTGTACATGTGTGTGGGGGTGGTTTGGCCGATTTCTTTCGTCTGTTTCCTTGCGCTACCTCGCAGGCGCGGGAGACAGCGGCTAAAAATAAGAAATATATATATATATATATATATATATATATATATATATATATATATATATATATATATATATATATATATATATATATATGTTGTATGGTTGCGAGGCGTGGGCTATGGATAGAGTTTTGCGCAAGAGGATGGACGTGATGGAAATGATATGTTTGAGGAAAATGTGTGGTGTGAGGTGGTTTGATCGAGTAAGTAACGTAAGGGTAAGAGAGATGTGTGGAAATAAAAAGAGCGTGGTTGAGAGAGCAGAAGAGGGTGTTTTGAAATGGTTTGGGCACATGGAGAGAATGAGTGAGGAAAGATTGACCAAGAGGATATATGTGTCGGAGGTGGAGGGAACGAGGAGAAGAGGGAGACCAAATTGGAGGTGGAAAGATGGAGTGAAAAAGATTTTGTGTGATCGGGGCCTGAACATGCAGGAGGGGGAAAGGAGGGCAAGGAATAGAGTGAATTGGAGCGATGTGGTATACAGGGGTTGACGTGCTGTCAGTGGATGGAATCAAGGCATGTGAAGCGTCTGGGGTAAACCATGGAAAGCTGTGTAGACGTGTGTGTGGACGTGTGTATGTACATGTGTATGGGGGGGGGGTTGGGCCATTTCTTTCGTCTGTTTCCTTGCGCTACCTCGCAAACGCGGGAGACAGCGACAAAGTATAAAAAAAAAAAAAAATATATATATATATATATATATATATATATATATATATATATATATATATATATATATATATATATATATATATATATATCTATATTTACGTGTGTGGATGTGTATGTATATACATGTGTATGTGTGTGGGTTGGGCCTTTCGTTCGTCTATTTCCTTGCTCTTCCTCGGAAATCGGGAGACAGCGACAAAGTAGAAATAGAATAAAATATATATATATATATATATATATATATATATATAGAATATATATATATATATATAAGTTACAGAGATATAAGTTTGTTGAGTATTCCTGGTAAATTATATGGAAGGATATTGATTGAGAGGGTGAAGGCATGTACAGAGCATCAGATTGGGGAAGAGCAGTGTGGTTTCAGAAGTGGTAGAGGATGTGTGGATCAGGTGTTTGCTTTGAAGAATGTATGTGAGAAATACTTAGAAAAGCAAATGGATTTGTATGTAGCATTTATGGATCTGGAGAAGGCATATGATAGAGTTGATAGAGATGCTCTGTGGAAGGTATTAAGAATATATGGTGTGGGAGGCAAGTTGTTAGAAGCAGTGAAAAGTTTTTATCGAGGATGTAAGGCATGTGTACGTGTAGGAAGAGAGGAAAGTGATTGGTTCTCAGTGAATGTAGGTTTGCGGCAGGGGTGTGTGATGTCTCCATGGTTGTTTAATTTGTTTATGGATGGGGTTGTTAGGGAGGTGAATGCAAGAGTTTTGGAAAGAGGGGCAAGTATGAAGTCTGTTGGGGATGAGAGAGCTTGGGAAGTGAGTCAGTTGTTGTTCGCTGATGATACAGCGATGGTGGCTGATTCATGTGAGAAACTGCAGAAGCTGGTGACTGAGTTTGGTAAAGTGTGTGAAAGAAGAAAGTTAAGAGTAAATGTGAATAAGAGCAAGGTTATTAGGTACAGTAGGGTTGAGGGTCAAGTCAATTGGGAGGTGAGTTTGAATGGAGAAAAACTGGAGGAAGTGAAGTGTTTTAGATATCTGAGAGTGGATCTGGCAGCGGATGGAACCATGGAAGTGGAAGTGGATCATAGGGTGGGGGAGGGGGCGAAAATTCTGGGAGCCTTGAAGAATGTGTGGAAGTCGAGAGCATTATCTCGGAAAGCAAAAATGGGTATGTTTGAAGGAATAGTGGTTCCAACAATGTTGTATGGTTGCGAGGCGTGGGCTATGGATAGAGTTGTGCGCAGGAGGATGGATGTGCTGGAAATGAGATGTTTGAGGACAATGTGTGGTGTGAGGTGGTTTGATCGAGTAAGTAACGTAAGGGTTAGAGAGATGTGTGGAAATAAAAAGAGCGTGGTTGAGAGAGCAGAAGAGGGTGTTTTGAAATGGTTTGGGCACATGGAGAGAATGAGTGAGGAAAGATTGACCAAGAGGATATATGTGTCGGAGGTGGAGGGAACGAGGAGAGGAGGGAGACCAAATTGGAGGTGGAAAGATGGAGTGAAAAAGATTTTGTGTGATCGGGGCCTGAACATGCAGGAGGGGGAAAGGAGGGCAAGGAATAGAGTGAATTGGAGCGATGTGGTATACCGGGGTTGACGTGCTGTCAGTGGATTGAATCAAGGCATGTGAAGCGTCTGGGGTAAACCATGGAAAGCTGTGTAGGTATGTATATTTGCGTGTGTGGACGTGTGTATGTACATGTGTATGGGGGGGGGGGGTGGGGCCATTTCTTTCGTCTGTTTCTTTGCGCTACCTCGCAAACGCGGGAGACAGCGACAAAGTATAAAAAAAAAAAAGAAAATATATATATATATATATATATATATATATATATATATATATATATATATATATATATATATATATATATATATATTTACGTGTGTGGATGTGTATGTATATACATGTGTATGTGTGCGGGTTGGGCCATTCGTTCGTCTATTTCCTTGCTCATCCTCGGAAATCGGGAGACAGCGACAAAGCAAAAGTAGAATAAAATATATATATATATATATATATATATAGATATATATATATATATATATATATATATATATATATATATATATATATATGTATATATATATATATATATATATATATATATATATATATATATATATATATATATATATATATATATATATATATATACATATATATATATATATATATATATATATATATATATATATATATATATATAAAATATATATATATATAAGTTACAGAGGTATAAGTTTGTTGAGTATTCCTGGTAAATTATATGGGAGGATATTGATTGAGAGGGTGAAGGCATGTACAGAGCATCACATTGGGGAAGAGCAGTGTGGTTTCAGAAGTGGTAGAGGATGTGTGGATCAGGTGTTTGCTTTGAAGAATGTATGTGAGAAATACTTAGAAAAGCAAATGGATTTGTATGTAGCATTTATGGATCTGGAGAAGGCATATGATAGAGTTGATAGAGATGCTCTGTGGAAGGTATGAAGAATATATGGTGTGGGAGGCAAGTTGTTAGAAGCAGTGAAAAGTTTTTATCGAGGATATAAGGCATGTGTACGTGTAGGAAGAGAGGAAAGTGATTGGTTCTCAGTGAATGTAGGTTTGCGGCTGGGGTGTGTGATGTCTCCATGGTTGTTTAATTTGTTTATGGATGGGGTTGTTAGGGAGGTGAATGCAAGAGTTTTGGAAAGAGGGGCAAGTATGAAGTCTGTTGGGGATGAGAGAGCTTGGGAAGTGAGTCAGTTGTTGTTCGCTGATGATACAGCGATGGTGGCTGATTCATGTGAGAAACTGCAGAAGCTGGTGACTGAGTTTGGTAAAGTGTGTGAAAGAAGAAAGTTAAGAGTAAATGTGAATAAGAGCAAGGTTATTAGGTACAGTAGGGTTGAGGGTCAAGTCAATTGGGAGGTGAGTTTGAATGGAGAAAAACTGGAGGAAGTGAAGTGTTTTAGATATCTGGGAGTGGATCTGTCAGCGGATGGAACCATGGAAGTGGAAGTGGATCGTAGGGTGGGGGAGGGGGCGAAAATTCTGGGAGCCTTGAAGAATGTGTGGAAGTCGAGAGCATTATCTCAGAAAGCAAAAATGGGTATGTTTGAAGGAATAGTGGTTCCAACAATGTTGTATGGTTGCGAGGCGTGGGCTATGGATAGAGTTGTGCGCAGGAGGATGGATGTGCTGGAAATGAGATGTTTGAGGACAATGTGTGGTGTGAGGTGGTTTGATCGAGTAAGTAACGTAAGGGTTAGAGAGATGTGTGGAAATAAAAAGAGCGTGGATGAGAGAGCAGAAGAGGGTGTTTTGAAATGGTTTGGGCACATGGAGAGAATGAGTGAGGAAAGATTGACCAAGAGGATATATGTGTCGGAGGTGGAGGGAACGAGGAGAAGAGGGAGACCAAATTGGAGGTGGAAAGATGGAGTGAAAAAGATTTTGTGTGATCGGGGCCTGAACATGCAGGAGGGTGAAAGGAGGGAAAGGAATAGAGTGAATTGGAGCGATGTGGTATACCGGGGTTGACGTGCTGTCAGTGGATTGAATCAAGGCATGTGAATCGTCTGTGGTAAACCATGGAAAGCTGTGTAGGTATGTATATTTGCGTGTGTGGACGTGTGTATGTACATGTGTATGGGGGGGGGGGTTGGGCCATTTCTTTCGTCTGTTACCTTGCGCTACCTCGCAAACGCGGGAGACAGCGACAAAGTATAAAAAAAAAATATATATATATATATATATATATATATATATATATATATATATATATATATATATATATATATATATATATATAATATATATATATATATATATATATATATATATATATATATATATATATATATATATATATATATATATATATATATATATATATATATATATATATATATATATATATATATATTTACGTGTGTGGATGTGTATGTATATACATGTGTATGTGTGTGGGTTGGGCCATTCGTTCGTCTATTTCCTTGCTCTTCCTCGGAAATCGGGAGACAGCGACAAAGCAAAAGTAGAATAAAATATATATATATATATATATATATATATATATATATATATATATATATATATATATATATATATATATATATATATATATATATATATATAAAATATATATATATATATAAGTTACAGAGGTATAAGTTTGTTGAGTATTCCTGGTAAATTATATGGAAGGATATTGATTGAGAGGGTGAAGGCATGTACAGAGCATCAGATTGGGGAAGAGCAGTGTGGTTTCAGAAGTGGTAGAGGATGTGTGGATCAGGTGTTTGCTTTGAAGAATGTATGTGAGAAATACTTAGAAAAGCAAATGGATTTGTATGTAGCATTTATGGATCTGGAGAAGGCCTATGATAGAGTTGATAGAGATGCTCTGTGGAAGGTATTAAGAATATATGGTGTGGGAGGCAAGTTGTTAGAAGCAGTGAAAAGTTTTTATCGAGGATGTAAGGCATGTGTACGTGTAGGAAGAGAGGAAAGTGATTGGTTCTCAGTGAATGTAGGATTGCGGCAGGGGTGTGTGATGTCTCCATGGTTGTTTAATTTGTTTATGGATGGGGTTGTTAGGGAGGTGAATGCAAGAGTTTTGGAAAGAGGGGCAAGTATGAGGTCTGTTGGGGATGAGAGAGCTTGGGAAGTGAGTCAGTTGTTGTTCGCTGATGATACAGCGATGGTGGCTGATTCATGTGAGAAACTGCAGAAGCTGGTGACTGAGTTTGGTAAAGTGTGTGAAAGAAGAAAGTTAAGAGTAAATGTGAATAAGAGCAAGGTTATTAGGTACAGTAGGGTTGAGGGTCAAGTCAATTGGGAGGTGAGTTTGAATGGAGAAAAACTGGAGGAAGTGAAGTGTTTTAGATATCTGGGAGTGGATCTGGCAGCGGATGGAACCATGGAAGTGGAAGTGGATCATAGGGTGGGGGAGGGGGCGAAAATTCTGGGAGCCTTGAAGAATGTGTGGAAGTCGAGAGCATTATCTCGGAAAGCAAAAATGGGTATGTTTGAAGGAATAGTGGTTCCAACAATGTTGTATGGTTGCGAGGCGTGGGCTATGGATAGAGTTGTGCGCAGGAGGATGGATGTGCTGGAAATGAGATGTTTGAGGACAATGTGTGGTGTGAGGTGGTTTGATCGATTAATTAACGTAAGGGTAAGAGAGATGTGTGGAAATAAAAAGAGCGTGGTTGAGAGAGCAGAAGAGGGTGTTTTGAAATGGTTTGGGCACATGGAGAGAATGAGTGAGGAAAGATTGACCAAGAGGATATATATGTCGGAGGTGGAGGGAACGAGGAGAAGAGGGAGACCAAATTGGAGGTGGAAAGATGTAGTGAAAAAGATTTTGTGTGATCGGGGCCTGAACATGCAGGAGGGTGAAAGGAGGGCAAGGAATAGAGTGAATTGGAGCGATGTGGTATACCGGGGTTGACGTGCTGTCAGTGGATTGAATCAAGGCATGTGAAGCGTCTGGGGTAAACCATGGAAAGCTGTGGAGATATGTATATTTGCGTGTGTGGACGTATGTTTATACATGTGTATGGGGGTGGGTTGGGCCATTTCTTTCGTCTGTTTCCTTGCGCTACCTCGCAAACGCGGGAGACAGCGACAAAAAAAAAGAAAAAAAAAAAAAAAATATATATTTATATATATATATATATATATATATATATATATATATATTTATATGTATTGGAAAGGATCACAATTTAGTGTGTTATCAAATATATTCCTCTGAGTCCACGTGGACATGAAACACGATAAGTTCCCAAGTGCGCGTTCGTGTAATAATCACTTTATCAGGGGAGATACAAGAAAGAAATATGACAGTCAGATGATATACAACGAAGAGAAATAGGTAAGACGGCATTTAGTGAGATTCAGATGTATGCTACCTCTACAGAGATGAGGAAACATTCTAGAAATTTAGTGTGTGTCTTTTAACCCTAGTTCTGTTGAGGCAGCTAGTCGCCCTATCTATTGTTCGTATCTCTCTGTTGGTGTATATACATTTTAATGTTCATTAACATATTCGTCATACCATCGGAGCCGCTTGAGATCAAAGTCCATGCTACCGCAAACCGATACTAGGTTTGGATACACGTAAAAATTATAGAAATTTACTGCGTTTGTGTGTCTTTTAACCTCCATGCTGCTGAAGCAACTAGGCGCCATACCCCTCTTTTGGTGAATAGAGTGCATCTGTCTGTCCATGAACATATTTTTTACACCATGGGAGCCAAGTGAGACTAAACATGAGGATGGAGTGTCGTCAGAGGCGATAATGCAGAATTTCAAATTTGGCGGGAGTTTGATTGGTGCAGTATACACCATTAGGAGAGGTTCTGTTTTTATTTGGTAATACTATATTATATGCTTTCACTGAGATTGTATAACATAAACACTGTGTTATTCTGCATTTGATCTGGACTTTATATATGATGGTTATTAATGATAGTCTTAATATCAAGAAATAGTATCTGGAGAACTGGGTTGATGATTGGACTGGCGGTGTGGTTGTTGTTGTGAGGCAACCATGATTTGCGACGGAGGTGCCTCTTCCTTCGTTGTAGTCATTTGATATAGCAACTGATGCTTGTGCATGTGAATTTGGACCTTGCAAACTGAACAAAGATATGTTCAAGTATCATGTATTGATTTAACAATTATAGCTGTGAATGTTTTGAGTGAACGGTGCGAACGGTAAACTATATTAAGTAAAATGTGCCGTTTACCTGGTCACCTCATCATCTTAGCATATATCTACCAGGCCTGGATGCCGTATGCATTGTGGTAATCTTTCCATGTGAGGTTTCAGGGTGTGACTTGACGGGCCTCCAGCGGAGGGAGGTACCGTTTAAGTTAATACTCTGTTCTATTATGTACTGTGATGTGCTAAATAACTACATTTTTCTACTTTGCATTTCTATACTAAGTATGATATTCTTCATGATAGAAAGATTTTGAATTATGTATTGGAATGAAATTGTTCAGGATGTACAATTCAAGTGAATCACAGTAGTGTACGAGAAGGTGTATATGCTGAAACTATTCTGCTATAGAGCTCATTAATTGATATTGTGATTTTTTCCAAGGTATACGGGAGTTAGTTTGGTGTTCAAGGCATTTTGAATTATTTTAGTTCTGATATGAGTTTTGAAGGTTGAAACATAAAGTTCCAGCAACCTGCTCAGTTTCATTGAGTCACAATATAGCTAGTACAAACTAGATATCCTTTGTGTGGCTATGGGAGCCGTGTGCCCTACCCAGGGCTGAGTTAGTGTGTCAGAAGCATTGGTGCACGAGACTGGGTATTAGTGATGGGTGATTTGAATGCGAAGTTGAGTAATGTGGCACTTGAGGGTAAAACTGGTGTACATTGGGGACTCAGTGATATGAATGGAAAAAGTGAAGAGCTTGTGGATTTATGCTGAAAAAGTCTGGTGATTGGGATTATCTGGTTTGAAAAATAGGAGAGATTGTCAAAGGGCAATATTAGATTACCTATTAATTAATAGGCGTGTGAAAGAGACTTTTCGATCTTAATATGCTGACAAGGGAAGCTGGAGGGATGTCTGATCACTGTCTTGTGGAGGTTTTCAGAAAAGAAGAGAGAATTTTGGGGAGAAGAGAGTGGTGAACGTAAGTGAGCTTGGAAAGAAGACTTGTGTGAGGAAGTACCAGAAGAGATTGAGTGCAGAATGGCAAAAATTTGGGAGCAAATGCTTTGTGGGGAGTGGGTAAGGAATGGGATGTATTTAGGGAATAGTGATGGCATGTGCAAAGCATGCATGTGGCATGAGAAAGATGGGAGGTGGGCAGATTAAAAAGGGTCGTGAGATATGGAATGAGGAAGTAAAGTTGCTAGTGAAAGAGAAAAGAGGCATTTGGACAATGCTTTCAAGGAGGGAGTGTAAATGACTCGAATATGTATAAGAGAAATCGGCAGGAGGTCAGGAGGAAATTGCAAGAGCTGAAAAAGAAGGCAAATGAGAATTGGAGTGAGAGAATATCATTAAACTTTAGATAGAACAAATGGAAACTTCAGTGAGGTGGGCAAGTGGAGAAGTAATAACAGGTAGTGATGAAGTGAGGAGATTGAGTGAGTATATTGAATGTTTGTTGAATGTGTTTGACGATAGAGTAGCAGATATAGGGTGCTTTGGCCGGCGTGGTGTGCGGAGGTAAGAAGTTAGGGAGAATAGTTTGGTTAGGAGGAAAAAGGTAGTGAAAGCTTTGCCGAAGATGAAATTCGGGAGGCGGCGGGTTTGGATGGTATTACAGCAGAGTTTATTAAGGAAGGTGGAGTCCTTCTTATTGACTGATTGGTAAGAATATTCATTGCATGTAAAAATCATGGTGAAGTGCCTGAGGATCGGCGGAATGCACGCATAGTGCCATTGTAGAAAGGCAAAGGAGATAAAAGTTAGTGTTCAGAGGCATAAGATTGTTGAGTATTCCTGGGAAATTGTATGGGAGGGTATTGATTAAGAGGATAAAGGCATGGGCAGAGCATCAAATTTTGGAGGAACAGTGTGGTTACAGAAGTGGTAAAGAATATATGGATCGAGTGGTTGCTTTAAAGAATGTATGTTAGAAATACCTAGAAAAGCTGATGGATTTGTTTGTTGCATTCATGGATCTTCAGAAGTCATATGATAGGGTTGATAAAGATGTTTTGTGGAAGTTCTTAAGTGTATACGGTGTGGGATGTAAGCTTCTAAAAGCAGTGACAACTTTTTATCAAGGGTGTCAGGCATGTATACGAGAAAGAAGAGAGGAGAGTGATAGGTTCCCAGAGAATGTCGGCTTGCGGCAGCGGTGTCTGATGGTTATTTAATTTATTTATGAATAGGGTGGTTAGGGAGGTAGATAGATGAGTTTTGGAAAGAAGGACGAGTACGCAGTCTTTTGGTCATGCGAGAGCCTGAGAAGTGAGTTAATCGTTGTTTGCCGATGATACAGCTCAAGTGGCTGTTTCGAGTGAGAAACTGCAGGTGGTAAACAAGAAAGATGAGAGGAAACGTGAATTAGAGCAAGGCTATTAGGATCAGGAGGGTTGATGGACAAGTAAATTGGGATTAATTTGGAATGGAGGAGAATTGGAGGAAGTGAAGTGTTTTAGATATCTTGGAGTGGACTAGTAGCGAAAAGAACCATGGAAGTGTAAGTGAGTCACGGGGTGGGGGAGGGGGCGAAGGTTCTAGGAACGATGAAGAATGTGTAGGAGAGAGCGTTATCTCGGAAGCAGAGATGGGTACGTTTGAAGAAATAGTGCCTCCATCAACATCATATGTTTGCGAGCCATAGGCTATAGATAAGTTTCTACGGAAGTGGGTGGATGTGTTAGAAATGAAATGTTTGAGGACAATATGTGGTGTAAGATGGTTTCATCGAGTAAAGTAATGAAATGGTAAAAGAGAAGTGCGGAAATAAAAAGAGTATGGTTGTGAGAGCGCATAAGGTGTGTTGAAATGGTTTGGGCATATTGAGAGAATGAGTGAGGAAAGATTCAGAAAGACGATATATTTGTATGAAGTGCATGTAACAAGGAGAAGCGGGACACAAAACTGGATATGAATCCATGGAGTGAGAAAGATTTTGAACGATCGGGGCCAAAACATATAGGAGGGTGAGAGGCGTACAAGAAATAAAGTCAATTGGAATCATGTGGTGTAACGGGGTCGATGTGCTGTGAATAGACTGAACCAGGGCATGTGAAACGCCTGGAATATATCATGAAAAGGTCTATGAGACCTGGATATGCATAGGAAGCTATGGTTATGGTGCATTAGAAATAACACCAAAACACTGAGTGTGAGCGAACGAGGCCTTTTTTGTCTGCTTCCTTCGCGCCTGTTTGCTGAAGCAAGGGGTAGCGATGTTATATCCTGTAGGAAGGGTAGATGCAGGAATGCATTAACACAAAGAAATATGACTATTCATAAGTGTAAATATGTATATGTATATGTGCGTGTATGGGTGTTTATATATATATATATATATATATATATATATATATATATATATATATATGTATATATATATATATATATATATATATATATATATATATATATATATATATATATATATATATATATATATATATATATATATATATATATATATATATATATACATATATATATATATATATATATATTTTTTATTTTTTTTTTTTTTTGCTTTGTCGCTGTCTCAAGCGTTTGCGAGGTAGCGCAAGGAAACAGACGAAAGAAATCGCCCAACCCACCCCCATACACATGTATATACATACGTCCACACACGCAAATATACATACCTACACAGCTTTATATGGTTTACCCAAGACGCTTCACATGCCTTGATTCAATCCACTGCCAGCATGTCAACCCCGGTATACCATATCGATCCAAATCACTCTATTCCGTGCCCTCCTTTCACCCTCCTGCATGTTCAGGCCCCGATCACACAAAATCTTTTTCACTCCATCTTTCCATCTCCAATTTGGTCTCCCTCTTCTCCTCGTTCCCTCCACCTCCGACACATATATTCTCTTGGTCAATCTTTCCTCACTCATTCTCTCCATGTGCCCGAACCATTTCAAAACACCCTCTTCTGCTCTCTCAACCACGATCTTTTTATTTCCACACATCTCTCTTACCCTTACGTTACTTACTCGATCAAACCACCTCACACCACATATTGTCCTCAAACATCTCATTTCCAGCACATCCATCCTCCTGCGCACAACTCTATCCATAGCCCACGCCTAGCAACCATACAACATTGTTGGAACCACTATTCCTTCAAACATACACATTTTTGCTTTCCGAGATAATGTTCTCGACTTCCACACATTCTTCAAGGCTCCCAGAATTTTCGCCCCCTCCCCCACCCTATGATCCACTTCCGCTTCCATGGTTCCATCCGCTGCCAAATCCACTCCCAGATATCTAAAACACTTCACTTCCTCCAGTTTTTCTACATTCAAACTCACCTCCCAGTTGACTTGACCCTCAACCCTACTGTACCT
>NC_092227.1:32512714-32529482 GCF_036320965.1 Panulirus ornatus | reverse complement strand
GGGAGGAATGGGATGTATTTAGGGAAGCAGTGATGGTTCGCGCAAAAGATGCTTGTGGCATGAGAAGCGTGGGAGGTGTGTTGATTAGAAAGGGTAGTGAGTGGTGGGATGAAGAAGTAAGATGATTAGTGAAAGAGAAAAGAGAATCATTTGGACTATTTTAGCAGGGAAAAAATGCAAATGAGTGGAAGATGTAGAAAAGAAAGAGGCAGGAGGTCAAGAGAAAGGTTCAAGAGGTGAAGCAGAGGGCAAATGAGAGTTGGGGTGAGAGAGTATCATTAAATTTTTGGGAAATAAAATGGTGTTCTGGAAGGAGGTAAACAAAGTGCGTAAGACAAGAGAGCAAACGGAAATTTCAGTGAAGGGGGCAAATGGGGAGGTGATAACAAGTAGTGGTGATGCAAGAGGGAGATGGAGTGAGTATTTTTAATGTTTATTGAATGCGTTTGATGATAGAGTGGCAGATATAGGGTGTTTTGGTCGAGATGGTGTGCAAAGTGAGAGGGTTAGGGAAAATGGTTTGTTAAACAGAGAAGCGGTAGTAAAATCTTTCCGGAAGATGTAAGCCGGCAATGCAGCAGGTTTGGATGGTATGGCAGTGGAATTTATTAAAAAAGGCGGTGACTGAATTGTTGACTGGTTGGTAAGGTTATTTAATGTATGTATGATTCATGGTGAGGTGCCTGAGGATTTTTCGGAATGCGTGTATAGTGCCATTGTACAAAGGCAATGGTGATATGAGTGAGTACTAAAATTACAGAGGTATAAGTTTGTTGAGTATTCCTGGTAAATTATATGGGAGGGTATTGATTAAGAGGGTGAAGGCATGTACAGAGCAACAGATTGGGGAAGAGCAGTATGGTTTCAGAAGTGGTAGAGGATGTGTGGATCAGGTGTTTGCTTTGAAGAATGTATGTGAGAAATACTTAGAAAAACAAATGGTTTTGTATGTAGCATAAATGGATCTGGAGAAGGCATATGACGAGTTTATAGAGATGCTCTTTGGAAGGTACTAAGAATATATGGTGTGGGAGGCAAGTTGTTAGAAGCAGTAAAAAGTTTTTATCGAGTATGTAAGGCATGTGTATTTGTAGGAGGAGAGGAAAATGATTGGTTCTCAGTGAATGTAGGTTTGCGGTAGGGGTATGTGATGTCTCCATTCTTGTTTAATATGCTTATGGATATATATATATATAAATATATATATATATATATATATATATATATATATATATATATATATATATATATATATATATATATATATAGAAATGCATATATATATGTTTATATGTATACATATGAATATATATATGTATATATATATATATATATATATATATATATATATATATATATATATATATATATATATATATATATATATATATATATATATATATATATATATATATATATATATGTATATATATATATATATATATATATATATATATATATATATATATATATATATATATATATATATATATATATATATATATATATATATATATATATATATATATATATATATATATATATATATATATATATATATATATATATATATATATATATATATATATATATATATATATATATATATATATATATATATATATATATATATATATATATATATATATATATATATATATATATATATATATATATATATATATATATATATATATATATATATATATTTTCCCTGGGGATAGGGGATTAAGAATACTTCCCACGAATTCCCTGCGTGTCGTAGAAGGCGACTAAAAGGGGAGGGAGCGGGGGGCTGGAAATCCTCCCCTCTCGTTTTTTTTTTAATTTTCCAAAATAAGGAACAGAGGGGGCCAGGTGAGGATATTCCAAAAAAGGCCCAGTCCTCTGTTCCTAACGCTACCTCGCTAACGCGGGAAATGGCGAATAGTTTGAAAGAAAAAAGAAAAATATATATATATATATATATATATATATATATATATATATATATATATATATATATATATATATATATATATATATATATATATATATATATATATATATATATATATATATATACATATATATGTCTCTGGGGATAGGGGAGAAAGAACACCTCCCACGTATTCCCTGTGCGTCGTAGAAGGCGACTAAAAGGGAAGGGAGCGGGGGGCTGGAAATCCTCCCCTCTCGTTTTTTTTCTTTATTTTCCAAAAGAAGGAACAGAGAAGGGGGCCAGGTCAGGATATTCCCTCAAAGGTCCAGTCTTCTGTTCTTAGCGCTACCTCGCTAATGCGGAAAATGGCGAATAGTATGAAAAAAAAAAAAAAAATATATATATATGTATATATATATATATATATATATATATATATATATATATATATATATATGTATATATATATATATATATATATATATATATATATATTTTACTTTGTCGCTGTCTCCCGCAATAGCGCGGTAGCGTAAGGAAACAAACGAAAGAATGGCTCAACCCACCCACATACAAATGTATATGCATACACGTTCACACACGCAAATATACATACTTATAAATCTCAACATATACATAAATATCCACACTCAGACATATACTTATATATATATGTACATAATTCATAGTGTCTGCTATTCATTCCCATCGCCACCTCGCCACACATGAAATAGCAGAACCTCCCCCCGCATATGCGCAAGGTAGCGTTAGAGAAATAGAAAAAGGTCACATTCGTTCACACTTAGTCTCTAGATATGTATAATGCACCAAAGTCACAGCTCCATTTCCATATCCAGGCCCCACAAAACTCTCCATGGTTTACCCCAGACGCTTCACATGCCCTGGTCCAATCCATTGACAGCACGTCGACCTCGGTTTACCACATTGTTCCAATTCCCTCTATACCTTACACGCCTTTCACCCTCCTCCATGTTAAGGCCCCAATCACTCAAAATCTTTTTCACTCCATCTTTCCGCTTACAATTTGGTCTCCCACTTCTCGTTTTCTGCACCTCTGAGACATATATCCCCTTGGTTAATCTTTTCTCACTCATTCTCTCCATGTGACCAAACCATTAAAAAACACCCTCTTTTGCTCTTTCAACCATACTCTTTTTATAACCACACATCTCTCTTACCATATTATCGCTTACTGGATTAAACCACCTCACACCACATATTGTCCTCAAACATCTGATTTCCACCACATCTACCCTCCTTCGCAAAACTCTATCTATAGCCTACGCCTTGCAACTTTATATATTATTGTTTAAGCCACTACTCCTTCAAACATACCTATTTTTGCTTTCCAAGATAATGCTCTCGACTTCTACATATTCATCGCTTCCAGAACTTTCGCCCCGTCCCCCACCCTATGATTCACTTCCGCTTCCATGGTTCCATCCGTTGCCAAATCCACTCCCAAATGTGTAAAACACTTCACTTCCTCTAGCTTTTCGCCATTCAAACTTACCTCCCAATTGACTTGTCCCTCAACCCTAATATACCTAATAACCTTCCTCTTATTCACATTTACTCTCAGCTTTCTTCTTTCACGCACTTTACCAAACTCAGTCACTACCTTCTACAGTTTCTCACACAAATCGGCCACCAGCGCTGTATCATCAGCGAACAACAACGGATTCACTTCCCAAGCTATCTCATCCACAACAGACTGCATACTTGCCCCTCTTTCCAAAACTCTTGCATTCAACTCCCTAACAACCCCATCCATAAAAAATTAAACAGCAAAGTAGATATCACACACCCCTGCCACAAACTAGCATTCCCTGTAAAACAATCACTTTCCTCTCTTCCTACACGTACATATGCCTTACATCCTCGATAAGAACTTTTCACTGCTTCTAACAACTTGCCTCCCACACCATATATTCTTAATACCCTCCACAGAGCATCTCTATCATATGCCTTCTTCAGATCCATAAATGCTATATACAAATCCATTTGCTATTCTAAGTATTTTTCACATACATTCTTCAAAGCAAATTCCTAATCCGCCTATCCTCTACCATTTCTGAAACAACACTACTCTCCCCCAATCTGATGCTCTGTACATGCCCTCACCCTCTCAATACCCTCCCATATAATTTCCCAGGAATACTCAAGAAACCTATGCCTCTGTAATTTTGTAATTTGCGCACTCACCTTTATCCCCTTGCCTTTTTACAATGGCACCATGAAAGCATTTCGTCAATCCTCAGGCACCTCACCATGAGACATATATATATCAAAGAACCATACCAACCAGTCAACATTACAGTCACCCCCTTTTTTAATAAATTCCATTGCAGTACCATCCAAACCCGCTGCCCTGCCGGCTTTCATCTTCCGCAAAGCTTTTACTACCTCTTTTCTGTTTACCAGATCATTTTCCCTAACCCTCTTACTTTGCACACCCCCTCGACCAAAACACCCTATATCTGCCACTTTATCATGAAACACATTCAAAAAACCTTCGAAATACTCACTCTATCTCCTTCTCACATCAGCACTACTTGTTATCACCTCCCCATTAGCCCCCTTCACTGATGTTCCCATTCGTTCTCCTGTCTTACGCACTTTATTTACCTCCTTCCGACATCTTTTTATTCGCTCTAAAATTTAGTGATACTTTCTCACCCCAACTCTCGTTTGCCCTCTTTTTCACCTGTTTCACCTTTCTCTTGACCTCTTGCCTTTTTCTTTTATACATCTCCCAGTCATTTGCATTATTTCCCTGCAAAAATCGCCGAAATGGTTCCTCATGTTTTTCACTAATAATCTTACTTCTTCATCCCACCACTCACTACCCTTTCTAATATGCCCACCTCCCCCGCTTCTCATACTAAAAGCATCTTTTGCACAAGCCATCACTGCTTCCCTAAATACATCACATTCCTCCCCCACTCCCCTTATGTCCTTTGTTTTCACCTCTTTCCATTCTGTAATCAATCTCTTCTAGTACTTCCTCACACAGGTCTGCTTCCCAAGCTCATTTACTCTCACCATTCTCTTCACCTCAACATTTTCTCTTTTTTTTCTGAGAAAAAATCTACATATCTTCACCTTCTCCATAACACAATGATCAAACAGCCATCCAGTTGCATCTCTTAGCACATTAACATCCAAAATTCCCTCTTTCGCGCGCTGATCAATTAACACTTAATCCAGTAACGCTTTCTGGCGATATCTCCTACTTACATAGGTACACTTATGTATATCTCTCTTTTTAAACCATGTATTCCCAATCACCAATACTTTTTCAGCACATGAAACTACAAGCTCTTCACCATTTCCATTTGCATATATATATATATATATATATATATATATATATATATATATATATATATATATATATATATATATATATATATATTTATTCATTTATTTTGCTTTGTCGCTGTCTCCCGCGTTAGCGAGGTAGCGCAAGGAAACAGACGAAAGAATGGCCCGCATGCACATGTATATGGAGGAAGTGAAGTGTTTTAGATATCTGGGAGTGGATCTGGCAGCGGATGGAACCATGGAAGTGGAAGTGGATCATAGGGTGGGGGAGGGGGCGAAAATTCTGGGGGCCTTGAAGAGTGTGTGGAAGTCGAGAACATTATCTCGGAAAGCAAAAATGGGTATGTTTGAAGGAATAGTGGTTCCAACAATGTTGTATGGTTGCGAGGCGTGGGCTATGGACAGAGTTGTGCGCAGGAGGATGGATGTGCTGGAAATGAGATGTTTGAGGACAATGTGTGGTGTGAGGTGGTTTGATCGAGTGAGTAACGTAAGGGTAAGAGAGATGTGTGGAAATAAAAAGAGCGTGGTTGAGAGAGCAGAAGAGGGTGTTTTGAAGTGGTTTGGGCACATGGAGAGAATGAGTGAGGAAAGATTGACCAAGAGGATATATGTGTCGGAGGTGTAGGGAACGAGGAGAAGAGGGAGACCAAATTGGAGGTGGAAAGATGGAGTGAAAAAGATTTTGTGTGATCGGGGCCTGAACATGCAGGAGGGTGAAAGGAGGGCAAGGAATAGAGTGAATTGGAGCGATGTGGTATACCGGGGTTGACGTGCTGTCAGTGGATTGAATCAAGGCATGTGAAGCGTCTGGGGTAAACCATGGAAAGCTGTGTAGGTATGTATATTTGCGTGTGTGGACGTGTGTATATACATGTGTATGGGGGTGGGTTGGGCCATTTCTTTCGTCTGTTTCCTTGCGCTACCTCGCAAACGCGGGAGACAGCGACAAAGTATAATAATAAAAAAATAATATATATATATAAATATATATATATATATATATATATATATATATATATATATATATATATATATATATATATATATATATATATGTATATCCCTGCGGATAGGGGAGAAAGAATTCTTCCCACGCATTCCTCACATGTCGTTAAAGGCGACTAAAGGGTACGGGAGTTGGGTGCTAGAAACCTTCCCCTCCTTATATTTCAACTTTCTAAAAGGGGAAATAGAAGGAGTCACGCAGGGAATGCTCATTCTCCTCGAAGGCTCAGATTGGGGCGTCTAAATGTGTGTGGATGTAACCAAAATGAGAAAAAATGAGAGATAGATAGTATGTTTGAGGTAAGGAACCTGGATTTTTGGCGCTGAGAAAAATGAAGGTCAAGGGTAAAGGGGAAGAGTGGTTTGGAAATGTCTTGGGAGTAAAGTTAGGGGTTGGTGAGCGGACAAGCTCAAGGGCGTAGTAGCGCTATTCCTGAAACAGGAGTAGTGGGAGCTTGTGATGGAGAGTAAGAAAGTAAACTCTAGATTGATATGGGTAAAACTGGAAGTGGATGGAGAGAGTTGGGTGATTGTTGGTGCTTATTCTCCTAGGCATGAGAAGAAAGATCATGACAGGCAAGTGGTTTGCGAGCAGCTGTGTGATTGTGTTAGTAGTTCTGATGTAGAATATCAGGTTAAAGTGAAGGGTGATTTGAGTGCAAAGGTGGCAGTTGAGGGAATAATAGGTGTATATGGGGTGTTTAGTGCGGTAAATGGAAATGGTGAAGAGCTTGTAGAGTTTTGTGCTGAGAAAGGACTGGTGAATAGGAATACCTGGTTTAAAAAGAGAGATATACATAAGTATACTTATCTAAGTAATAAAGATGGCCAAAGATCGTTATTGGATTATGTGTTAATTGATAGGTGCTCGAAAGAGAGACCTTTGAATGTTAATATGCTGTCTGATCATTATCTTTTGGAGGCGAAGGTGATGATTTGTAGAAGATTTCAGAAAAGAAGAGGAAATGTTGGGGTGAAGAGAGTGGTGAGAGTAAGTTAGCGAAGGAGACTTGGTTGAGGACGTACTAGAATAGACTGAGTTCAGAATCGAAATACGTGAGAGTAAAGGATGTAAGGAGAGTAGGGGAGGAATGGGATATATTTATCGAAGCAGTGATAGCTTGCGCAAAAGATGACTGTGGCATGAGAAGCGTGGGAGGTGAGCAGATTAGAATGTGTAGTGAGTGGTGCGATGAAAAAGTGTGATTGTTAGTGAAAGAGAAGAGAGACACAATTGGACGAGTTTCCCAGGGCAATAGTGCAAATGACTGGGAGATGTATAAAAGAATGAGGCAGGAGGTCAAGAGAAGGGTGCAAGAGGTGAAAAAGAGAACAAACAAGAGTTGGGACGACAGAGTAGCATTAAATTTTCGGGAGAATAATAAGATATATTGGAAGAAGGTTAATAAAGTACGTAAGACAAGAGAACAATTAGGAATATCGGTGAGGGGGGGCTAATGAGGAGGTGATGACAAGTAGTGGTGATGTGAGACGGAGGAGTGATTATTTTGAAGGTTCGTTGAATGTATTAGATGATAGAATGGCAGATATTGGATGTTTTGGTCGAGGTGGTATGCAAAGTGAGAAGGTTAGGGAGAATGATTTGATAAACAGAGAAAAGGTAGTAAAAGCTTTGGGGAAGATATAAACTGGCAAGGCAACGTTTTTTGGATAGTATTGCAGTGAAATTCAATAAAAAAGAGGTGACTGTGTTGTTGACTGGTTGGTAAGGATATTTAATGTATGTATGACTCATGGTCAGGTGCCTGAGGATTGGCGGAATGCATGTATAGTGCCATTCTACAAAGGCAAAGGGGATAAATGTGAGTGCTGAAATTACAGAGATATAAGTTTGTTGAGTATTCCTGGGAAATTATATGTGAGGGTATTGATTCAGAGGATGAAGGCATGTACAGAAAATCAGTTGGGGAAGAGTAGTGTGGTTGCAGAAGTTGTAGAGGATGTTTGGATCAGGTGTTTTCTTTGAAGAATGTATGTGAGAAATACTTAGAAAAACAACTGGATTTGTATGTAGCATTTTTGGATCTGGAAAAGGCAATTATAGAGTTGATAGAGATACTCTGTGGAAGGTATCAAGAATATATGGTGTGGGAGGCAGGTTGCTAGAAGAGTTGAAAAGATATATCGAGGATGCAAGGCATGTGTACGAGTAGGAAGAAAAGAAAGTGATTGGTTTTAAGTGAATGTCGGTATTTGGCAAGGGTGCATGATGTCTCCATGGGTGTTTGATTTGCTTATGACTGGGGTTATTAGGGATGTAAATGCAAGTGTTTTCGAGAGAGGGGCAAGTATGCCGTCGGTTGTGGATGAGAAAGCTTGGGAAGTGAGTCAGTTGTTGTTTGCTGATGATACAGCGCTGGTGGCTGATTCGGGTGAGAAACTGCTGAAGCTGGTGACAGAGTTTGGTAATTTGTGTGAAAGAAGAAAGCTGAGAGTAAATTTCAATAAGAGCAATGTTATTATGTAGAGTAGGGTTGAGGGACAAGTTTATTAGGAGGTAAGTTTGAATGGAGAAAAATTGGAGGAAGTGAAGTGTTTTAGATATCTGGGAGTGGATTTGGCAGCGAAAGAAACCATGGAAGCGGAAGTGAGTCACAGGGTGGGGGAGGGGGCGAAAGTTCTGAAATCGTTGAAAAATATGTGGAAGGAGAGAACTTTATCTCGGAAAATGAAAAATATAAGAAACAATTTAGAAAACAAACTTTTTGATTGGTTTTAAGTGAATGTCGGTATTTGGCAAGGGTGCATGATGTCTCCATGGGTGTTTGATTTGCTTATGACTGGGGTTATTAGGGATGTAAATGCAAGTGTTTTCGAGAGAGGGGCAAGTATGCCGTCGGTTGTGGATGAGAAAGCTTGGGAAGTGAGTCAGTTGTTGTTTGCTGATGATACAGCGCTGGTGGCTGATTCGGGTGAGAAACTGCTGAAGCTGGTGACAGAGTTTGGTAATTTGTGTGAAAGAAGAAAGCTGAGAGTAAATTTCAATAAGAGCAATGTTATTATGTAGAGTAGGGTTGAGGGACAAGTTTATTAGGAGGTAAGTTTGAATGGAGAAAAATTGGAGGAAGTGAAGTGTTTTAGATATCTGGGAGTGGATTTGGCAGCGAAAGAAACCATGGAAGCGGAAGTGAGTCACAGGGTGGGGGAGGGGGCGAAAGTTCTGAAATCGTTGAAAAATATGTGGAAGGAGAGAACTTTATCTCGGAAAGCAAAAATGGGTATGTTTGAAGGAATGGTGGTTCCAACAATGTTATATGGTTGCGAGGCGTAGGCTATAGATATATTTATGCGTAGGAGGGTGGATGTGTTAGAAATGAGATGTATGAGGACAATATGTGGTGTGATGTGGTTTGATCGAGTAAGTAATGATATATATATATATATATATATATATATATATATATATATATATATATAGGGAAGTATTCTTTCACCCCTATCCCCAGGGATAATATACATATATATATACATATACACACACACACACATACACACACATACGCACATATACACACACACACACACACATACATATATATACATATGAAAAATATAAGAAACAATTTAGAAAACAAACTTTTAGCTTGAAATGAATGAAAAAAATGAATGTCACATAATGGTTCAACCTCTGGCTATGGAAAAGGAAATGTACAATTTATTCACACAAACGTCAATAGCAGTTCTCATCACTTTCACCACTATATCAATAAGCTTCAATGTCTAAGCTACATTTTTCTCCAACTTCACTATTTTCTTGTCAAAAACACCATGCATGAAAACTATCACTCCAGTAACACAACTATAAACATTTACTTCCCCTTTAAAAGTTCTGGGGAACTTTTGTGTCGTAGAAAGCGACTAGAGGGGACGGGAGCGGGGGGCCGGAAATCCTCCCCTCCTTGTATTAACTTTCTAAAATGGGAAACAGAAGAAGGAGTCACGCGGGGAGTGATCATCCTCCTCGAAGGCTCAGAGTGGGGTGCCTAAATGTGTGTGGATGTAACCAAGATGTGAAAAAAGGAGAGATAGGTAGTATGTTTGAGGAAAGGAACCTGGATGTTTTGGCTCTGAGTGAAACGAAGCTCAAGGGTAAAGGGGAAGAGTGGTTTGGAAATGTCTGGGGAGTGAAGTCAGGGGTTAGTGAGAGGACAAGAGCAAGGGAAGGAGTAGCAATACTCCTGAAACAGGAGTTGTGGGAGTATGTGATAGAATGTAAGAAAGTAAATTCTCGATTAATATGGGTAAAATTGAAAGTTGATGGAGAGAGGTGGGTGATTATTGGTGCATATGCACCTGGGCATGAGAAGAAAGATCATGAGAGGCAAGTGTTTTGGGAGCAGCTAAATGAGTGTGTTAGCGGTTTTGATGCACGAGACCGGGTTATAGTGATGGGTGATTTGAATGCAAAGGTGAGTAATGTGGCAGTTGAGGGAATAATTGGTATGCATGGGGTGTTCAGTGTTGTAAATGGAAATGGTGAAGAGCTTGTAGATTTATGTGCTGAAAAAGGACTGATGATTGGGAATACCTGGTTTAAAAAGCGAGATATACATAAGTATACTTATGTAAGTAGGAGAGATGGCCAGAGAGCGTTATTGGATTACGTGTTAATTGACAGGCGTGCGAAAGAGAGACTTTTGGATGTTAATGTGCTGAGAGGTGCAACTGGAGGGATGTCTGATCATTATCTTGTGGAGGCTAAGGTGAAGATTAGGATGGGGTTTCAGAAAAGAGGAGTGAATGTTGGGGTGAAGAAGGTGGTGAGAGTAAGTGAGCTTGTGAAGGAGACCTGTGTGGGGAAGTACCAGGAGAGACTGTGTACAGAATGGAAAAAGGTGAGAACAATGGAAGTAAGGGGAGTGGGGGAGGAATGGGATGTATTTAGGGAATCAGTGATGGATTGCGCAAAAGATGCTTGTGGCATGAGAAGAGTGGGAGGTGGGCTGTTTAGAAAGGGTAGTGAGTGGTGGGATGAAGAAGTAAGAGTATTAGTGAAAGAGAAGAGAGAGGCATTTGGACGATTTTTGCAGGGAAAAAATGCAATTGAGTGGGAGAAGTATAAAAAAAAGAGACAGGAGGTCAAGAGAAAGGTACAAGAGGTTAAAAAAAGGGCAAATGAGAGTTGGGGTGAGAGACTATCAGTAAATTTTAGGGAGAATATAAAGATGTTCTGGAAGGAGGTAAATAGGGTGCGTAAGACAAGGGAGCAAATGGGAACTTCAGTGAAGGGCGTAAATGGGGAGGTGATAACAAGTAGTGGTGATGTGAGAAGGAGATGGAATGAGTATTTTGAAGGTTTGTTGAATGTGTCTGATGACAGAGTGGCAGATATAGGGTGTTTTGGTCGAGGTGGTGTGCAAAGTGAGAGGGTTAGGGAAATGATTTGGTAAACAGAGAAGAGGTAGTAAAAGCTTTACGGAAAATGAAAGCCGGCAAGGCAGCAGGTTTGGATGGTATTGCAGTGGAATTTATTAAAAAAGGGGGTGACTGTATTGTTGACTGGTTGGTAAGGTTATTTAATGTATGTATGACTCATGGTGAGGTGCCTGAGGATTGGCGGAATGCGTGCATAGTGCCATTGTACAAAGGCAAAGGGGATAAGAGTGAGTGCTCAAATTACAGAGGTATAAGTTTGTTGAGTATTCCTGGTAAATTATATGGGAGGGTATTGATTGAGAGGGTGAAGGCATGTACAGAGCATCAGATTGGGGAAGAGCAGTGCGGTTTCAGAAGTGGTAGAGGATGTGTGGATCAGGTGTTTGCTTTGAAGAATGTATGTGAGAAATACTTAGAAAAGCAAATGGATTTGTATGTAGCATTTATGGATCTGGAGAAAGCATATGATAGAGTTGATAGAGATGCTCTGTGGAAGGTATTAAGAATATATGGTGTGGGAGGCAAGTTGTTAGAAGCAGTGAAAAGTTTTTATCGAGGATGTAAGGCATGTGTACGTGTAGGAAGAGAGGAAAGTGATTGGTTCTCAGTGAATGTAGGTTTGCGGCAGGGGTGTGTGATGTCTCCATGGTTGTTTAATTTGTTTATGGATGGGGTTGTTAGGGAGGTAAATGCAAGAGTCCTGGAAAGAGGGGCAAGTATGAAGTCTGTTGGGGATGAGAGAGCTTGGGAAGTGAGTCAGTTGTTGTTCGCTGATGATACAGCGCTGGTGGCTGATTCATGTGAGAAACTGCAGAAGCTGGTGACTGAGTTTGGTAAAGTGTGTGGAAGAAGAAAGTTAAGAGTAAATGTGAATAAGAGCAAGGTTATTAGGTACAGTAGGGTTGAGGGTCAAGTCAATTGGGAGGTGAGTTTGAATGGAGAAAAACTGGAGGAAGTGAAGTGTTTTAGATATCTGGGAGTGGATCTGTCAGCGGATGGAACCATGGAAGCGGAAGTGGATCATAGGGTGGGGGAGGGGGCGAAAATTTTGGGAGCCTTGAAAAATGTGTGGAAGTCGAGAACATTATCTCGGAAAGCAAAAATGGGTATGTTTGAAGGAATAGTGGTTCCAACAATGTTGTATGGTTGCGAGGCGTGGGCTATGGATAGAGTTGTGCGCAGGAGGATGGATGTGCTGGAAATGAGATGTTTGAGGACAATGTGTGGTGTGAGGTGGTTTGATCGAGTAAGTAACGTAAGGGTAAGAGAGATGTGTGGAAATAAAAAGAGCGTGGTTGAGAGAGCAGAAGAGGGTGTTTTGAAATGGTTTGGGCACATGGAGAGAATGAGTGAGGAAAGATTGACCAAGAGGATATATGTGTCGGAGGTGGAGGGAACGAGGAGAAGAGGGAGACCAAATTGGAGGTGGAAAGATGGAGTGAAAAAGATTTTGTGTGATCGGGGCCTGAACATGCAGGAGGGTGTAAGGAGGGCAAGGAATAGAGTGAATTGGAGCGATGTGGTATACAGGGGTTGACGTGCTGTCAGTGGAGTGAATCAAGGCATGTGAAGCGTCTGGGGTAAACCATGGAAAGCTGTGTAGGTATGTATATTTGCGTGTGTGGACGTGTGTATGTACATGTGTATGGGCGGGGGGCCATTTCTTTCGTCTGTTTCCTTGCGCTACCTCGCAAACGCGGGAGACAGCGACAAAGTATAAAAAAAAAAAAAAAAAAAAAAAATATATATATATATATATGAAATACCTGCTGCGTGCTCTGCCAGTGTGGTCAACGGGATGGTTAATTTCACCACATAAATTCACGAAACATACTTTTGAACCTTCAAAATTTAATCATCAATTAGTTCTCAGTAAGTTAATTATTTTTTCCTACATATGAATATGTTGTAACTGGTCGTAAAAGTTTGAAAAGTAGGTCGTACCCTACAAAATACATCAGCATTTTCAAACATGTCCGCCATGGACGTCTCTGGTCGTAAACATCTAAGCTTTGAAGATCTCTCATCGATCCACGTTGGCTTGGTAAAGGAGACCTCATATAGATCTACAATTTGTGGTTTCTCACCAACAATCACATTTAGGCCGATTGGTGGTGGTGGGAGATGCTGAAGGCTACCAAATACAACAGTTATGCATGAGTTCATCAATTACCCTCCTGACATTGACTGAAAGTGAACTGACGTGAGTCAGAGGATCATCTCGTCCCCATCATATCATTCAGAGCGATACCAGTTTGCATCAGCCTTCACTCCTGCCTGCAGTAGCATGCTTTCTGACATGTTTCATGAGCTCCTCTTCGCCAACGGAACTACCTTGGCCCACCAGTGATACTACTACGTTTGTGAATCAAGAACCATTGCAACACAAACCTCGCCAGGTGGTAGAGTGTCCCGCAGTGTATCGAGACAGACTTCCCCAGAACTTTTTTAAAAGGGGAAGTAAATGTTTATAGTTGTGTTACTGGAGTGATAGTTTTCATACATGGTGCTGACAAGAAAATAGTGAAATTGGAAAAAATGTAGCTTAGACATTGAAGCTTATTGATACAGTGGTTAAAATGATGAGAACTACTATTGACGTTTAGGTAAATAAACATTTCCTTTCCATAGCCAGAGGTTGAACCATTATGTGACATTCATTTTTTTCATTTCATTTCAAGCTAGAAGTTTCAGTTTTCTAAATTGTTTCTTACATTTTTTCACATGTATATATATGTATGTGTGTGTGTGTGTATATGTGCGTGTGTGTGTGTATGTGGATGTATGTGTATATATATATATGTATATTATCCCTGGCGATAGGGGTGAAAGAATACTTCCTACGCATTCCTCGCGTGTCGTAGAAAGCGACGAGAGGGGACGGGAGCGGGGGGACAGAAATCCTCCCCTCCTTGTATTTTTTTAACTTTCTAAAATGGGACACAGAGGAAGGAGTCACGCGGGGAGTGCTCATCCTCCTCGAAGGCTCAGATTGGGGTGCCTAAATGTGTGTGGATGTAATCTAGATGTGAAAAAAGGAGAGATAGGTAGTATGTTTGAGGAAAGGAACCTGGATGTTTTGGCTCTGAGTGAAACGAAGCTCAAGGGTAAAGGGGAAGAGTGGTTTGGGAATGTCTTGGGAGTAAAGTCAGGGGTTAGTGAGAGGACAAGAGCAAGCGAAGGAGTAGCAGTACTCCTGAAACAGGAGTTGTGGAAGTATGTGATAGAATGTAAGAAAGTAAATTCTCGATTAATATGGGTAAAACTGAAAGTTGATGGAGAGAGATGGGTGATTATTGGTGCATATGCACCTGGGCAGGAGAAGAAAGATCATGAGAGGCAAGTGTTTTGGGAGCAGCTGAATCAGTGTGTTAGTGGTTTTGATGCACGAGACCGGGTTATAGTGTTGGGTGATGTGAATGCAAAGGTGAGTAAAGTGGCAGTTGAGGGAATAATTGGTATATTTGGGGTGTTCAGTGTTGTAAATGGAAATGGTGAAGAGCTTGTAGATTTATGTGCTGAAAAAGGACTGATGATTGGGAATACCTGGTTTAAAAAGCGAGATATACATAAGTATACTTATGTAAGTAGGAGAGATGGCCAGAGAGCGTTATTGGATTACGTATTAAATGACAGGCGCGCGAAAGAGAGACTTTTGGATGTTAATGTGCTGAGAGGTGCAACTGGAGGGATGTCTGGAGGCTAAGGTGAAGATTTGTATGGGTTTTCAGAAAAGAAGAGTGAATGTTGGGGTGACGAGGGTGGTGAGAGTAAGTGAGCTTGGGAAGGAGACTTGTGTGAGGAAGTACAAGGTGAGACTGAGTACAGAATGGAAAAAGGTGAGAACAGCGGAAGTAAGTGGAGTGGGGGAGGAATGGGATGTATTTAGGGAATCAGTGATGGATTGCGCAAAAGATGCTTGTGGCATGAGAGGAGTGGGAGGTGGGTTGATTAGAAAGGGTAGTGAGTGGGGGGATGAAGAAGTAAGAGTATTAGTGAAAGAGAAGAGAGAGGCATTTGGACGATTTTTGCAGTGAAAAAATTAAATTGAGTGGGAGACGTATAAAAGAAAGAGACAGGAGGTCAAGAGAAAGGTGCAAGAGGTGAAAAAAAGGGCAAATGAGAGTTGGGGTGAGAGAGTATCATTAAATTTTAGGGAGAATAAAAAGATGTTCTGGAAGGAGGTAAATAAAGTGCGTAAGACAAGGGAGCAAATGGGAACTTCAGTGAAGGGCGCAAATGGGGAGGTGATAACAAGTAGTGGTGATGTGAGGAGATGGAGTGAGTATTTTGAAGGTTTGCTGAATGTGTTTGATGATAGAGTGGCAGATATAGGGTGTTTTGCTCGAGGTTGTGTGCAAAGTGAGAGGGTTAGGGAAAAGGAGTTGGTAAACAGAGAAGAGGTAGTAAAAGCTTTGCGGAAGATGAAAGGCGGCAAGGCAGCAGGTTTGGATGGTATTGCAGTGGAATTTATTAAAAAAGGGGGTGACTATATTGTTGACTGGTTGGTAAGGTTATTTAATGTATGTATGACTCATGGTGAGGTGCCTGAGGATTGGCGGAATGCTTGCATAGTGCCATTGTACAAAGGCAAAGGGGATAAGAGTGAGTGCTCAAATTACAGAGGTATAAGTTTGTTGAGTATTCCTGGCAAATTATATGGGAGGGTATTGATTGAGACGGTGAAGGCATGTACAGAGCAACAGATTGGGAAAGAACAGTGTGGTTTCAGAAGTGGTAGAGGATGTGTGGGTCAGGTGTTTGCTTTGAAGAATGTATGTGAGAAATACTTAGAAAAGCAAATGGATTTGTATGTAGCATTTATGGATCTGGAGATGGCATATGATAGAGTTGATTGAGATTCTCTGTGGAAGGTATTAAGAATATATGGTGTGGGAGGCAAGTTGTTAGAAGCAGTGAAAAGTTTTTATCGAGGATGTAAGGCATGTGTATGTGTAGGAAGAGAGGAAAGTGATTGGTTCTCAGTGAATGTAGGTTTGCGGTAGGGGTGTGTGATGGCTCCATGGTTGTTTAATTTGTTTATGGATGGGGTTGTTAGGGAGGTGAAAGCAAGAGTTTTGGAAAGAGGGGCAA